>NC_134404.1:307067622-307367622 GCF_038048845.1 Mixophyes fleayi | reverse complement strand
CTGAGCCAGTTCAGTTCGGTACTCGGATCCCCTAAGTTCGGGTGTGTTCGGTTCTCGAGGAACCGAGCCTGAGCATCTCTACAATAAATATGTACCCATAGGCAAACCGAGGGGGGTTACCTAGTGCCTGGAAACCCCCTCCAAGCCTGGGGCACTGTATAATTGAGGTGGCTGGACTCCCGCTTCACACGGCTCTGCTTGAAAAGGGAGAGCTGTGTGCACCTAACAGTAGTGCACGTAGCATTGCCCATGTATATTATAGGGATAGGAAGAGTTGGAGAGCAGCCAAGCACTGTCTAAAATTATAGCAATGCCCAAAGCATGCTGGTCACGCCCACTGGCGGTGTGGTGTGGAAACTCCCCTCTACAAATCCTGCGTTTGCCCCTGGTACCAATATACCTGCCACACCTAGAAATACAGGTAAATATTGTTTTTAGAATAGGCAACTTTTCCTTCATCCAGTTTTATATGTGTCAGTCACATAACTGATTCCAAACTCCCCATTTTAACAGTTATTTTATATTTAATTTCTACCAGATCCCCCCTCACCCTCCTAGATTTTATAATTACAGGTAACTTTCCTGTTAGATTATTTTAATTATCGAATCCCAGGAATGTTTAAATGCCCCTCAGATATCAGTGAAAGTGTTTAGACAGGGATTGGTAATAAGTACAAATTGCATACATCCAGATGTTATCTGCCGTGATAGCGTTCTTTGTTTACATTGGCAGAGCGTTATATGGCAGATTGCTCCTTTCCTTTTGACAGCAATTTTTCACTTTAATGGGTGTTCTTAATGTTATCTACATTTACATAATAAACTGATGTCATACACCACCTCTGCAGTGGGTTCATGTACTATTCAAGCTGGAACAAAAATAGGTCATTCCAGAACATTTTCTGGCCATAGTTTAGGCGATAAAATGTTCATTTTCATGGGATATAGACCACATGCTCCTGTTTGTTGCCTCCTTTAAACATAAAGTGCCCCCTCTGCATTTTGCTTGACTTTGAATGTAGTCCAGTTACACACTAAAAAAGATAGAAATAAGCTATTTAGTAGAAATGATTGAATTATTCAAAAAAGTTGGAAATTAGATCGAATTTGGCTGGCTTGTTCACAGGTAAAAAAATAATACCTCAAAATAAACTATAAAATTATGCCGGTTATGGTAACATTTTATAGTATTTTTAGGGGCAGATTCAATTCCCCACATTGTTCTTCAGAACAATGCGGACCGTGCACTATTTCCGCTACTATGGTAATTTCAATGCTGATTTTTGCTCGCAGCTTTGCCCCTTAATGTTTTTTAATTTGAAGAGTGAACATTGCTGTGTTATGAGTTGCTTGTTCGCCTGGAAAAATCATTCAAATATTATACATTGAAGCCATTTAAGCTCCATCACGATTGAACCTTGATCAAATTCAGCTCAAATCTTTAAGTTTGCAAATGTGTCGCAAATTTTCGACAAACCGGTCCAAGAACCATTTTGAAACAAATTTAAACATCTCTAATATTTAAAAAAAACCTTGCAAGAAGACACATATAGGTCAATACATCCTGAAAAGAGTATTTAGCAGTTCTAATTTTGTTTTTTGTTGTTTTTTTTTTTTTTTAAATGGTTGTCTTGTTACAAATATTGCTTTTGAATCGTTGCCAACACATTCTTCCTTTTTTGATGCCAAATACATTAAAATGTTTACTGTATAATATCCTATATCCACTAATTAACTGTGTTTACTATGCTGTCATTTTTCTTTTGAGCTATGTAATGTTTTGTGTCTTTCCATTGCCAAACTGATATACAGAAATTGCAGTATATTAAATCTGCAGCTATGTAATGCTCTAACAATAACGGGATGGTTTCTGGATAAGACTATCTCCTCATATAGGCAGTTTGTTTTGTTTCAAATTGAAATGGTATATTTCAGAGAATGGTGTATCCCCTTCTATAAAATAAAATGGGGGGCGCACAGGCAGTCGTATCACATGACACGCTATGCGGCCGTATCACATGACACGCTATGCGGCCGCATCACATGACACGCTATGCGGCCGCCTGTGTGCTGACGCGTGTCCGTGGATGCACTATTGAGGTAATATTGCATCCACAGGGGGGGGGGGGGGTGTCCAGCCCGAACAGCGGTCACTCTGAGCGCCCCGGGGGACCGATGCCCCCCTGCCCCCGGCCCAGCCCGCCCCGTTGTATATTGCACTTAAATTTTTCCTGCCTAGTTTTTAATTATATCCAATAGGCTCCACAGGGAGTGGCAAACAAACCTTTATAGCATCCAAGAACAGGAAATTCTCCCTCTATTGCATCAGGTAATGCTTCCATCCCGCACTTGCACGATATGTCTTTTATTATTTGTGGTTTGCTTTGATTTTCTAACTTTTGTCCTCCTATTCAGATGAGGCACAGTCGGCAGGAAAACAGTGCAGTCAGCAATTAATACATGGTGCAGTTTATCATCATCATCATTATTTATTTATATAGCGCCACTAATTCTTCAGCACTGTACAGAGAACTCATATCAGTCCCTGCCCCAATAGATCATACAGTCTAAATTCCCTAACACACACACATACACATACACACACACACACACACACACTCACACAGACTAGGGTCAATTTCATAGCAGCCAATTAACCTACCAGTATGTTTTTGGTTTGTGGGAGGAAACTGAAGCGTCTGAAGGAAACCCACACAAACACAGGGAGAACATACAAATTCCACACATAAGGCCATGGTGAGAAATCGAACTCATGACCCCAGTGCTGTGAGGCAGAAGTGCTAACCACTTAGCTATTGTATTATGTTAGCCTGCAAGATTCTTACCCCTTCTATCTGTGTCTCTGTTAGGGTCCTTTCTGTGAAGGCCCTAGGTAGCGTTCAGCGAACGTGCCCTTTGAGACTAGAAGAGGTGTAATCTCTCTGACACCGTTAAGTTAGATTCTGGGCCAGTTGGCCATCCCTATGATTGGTTGTGTGGTATTGTTTGGTTATGAAATGTGCATTGCTTTCTTCGCCACCAATAATTTGTACAATGCAAACTATGACCCTGCGTACTCTATGACCGTATGTACTCTGCGTCCGTGTCTTATTTCAATTATTAAATAGTTATCTTTATTATAAAGGGTAAAAGGTGGATGTGCAGAGGGAGAATATCAGCCATTTGGCGTTTAATACGAGTGATATAAATAATTGTAGAAAAATTTGTAGATATATTATTATATTTCATGTCTAGTAATGTCAGGGTGACAAGATAATATTATTTTTCACTACAGTCATTCATTTGTGAGATGATATACATACATTTGTTCAAACACTGTGTGTGAATAATAGCAACTGCTTCTTTGCATCATTCTACTCTTCCTCATTCAATTTACTGCAGTCAGACATTACACTGTTCATAATAGACAATCCATCAGCCTTCCACGTAGCCTCCCACCATTTGCACCCCCTGTGCAGCAATTCACAAAATCCTCTCACAATGCACAACTGTGTAACAGGCTGACAGTTTTCCTTTCCCTTATGTGACAAGCTCAGGTAGCAGGGGAGCTATCTCCTCGGGTAGACACTCGGACACGTCGCCTAAACAGACAGTAAAGGAGTCACAGTCCAACACATAGGATATAACTAGCTCACAGCATTATGCTTACTGCAATTAACAAGAAAATAAATTAATGAATGAAATTTCTATTCCTGCCAGCTAGATTTACGTTCTCTAGTATAGGTGTCCAAGCACGCATCCCATGCAAAATAAAATAACACCAAGCAAGTTTCTCTAACTTACAGACCAGCAGTCTCTTGTTCAGGTTTACAAGGCAGTGAGTGAGAACTAGAAGACTATCCCACCGTATTATCTCTGCACAGGAACCTGACTGTTACCTGATTGGGTAGCTAGAAACCCATGAATGGAATAGAGGCTTGTCTGATTTCCCCCATTCACTCCAGGGACTCTGTAAACTAGCTTTAACACAGCATTCCAATACCATAAAAACATTAGCTGGAGTTTAAAAAAAATTGTTATATAAACCTAGGTTACATGTAGACTTATTCACCTTTTTTCTCACACTTATTAAAAATAAATAAACAAATTAAGTATGCCAAAACCTTGGAGTTCATAATCATTATGAAAGGCCTGCATCCTCATGCTTTTATATGGAGACATTACTCCTCGGTGACTTCTAATATGTTTCTGATATCCTTAGATTTCAAAATAGAGGTGTATCATCCAATAAACATTTCACATAGCCTGCTATGTCCAAGTTCCATCCAGCGCTTGGTCAACATTACTTTGAGGGCCATCCATGCTATATTCATCTTCTGGAGTAGGCATTTGACATCACTCTAATGCATTGTGTCTAAGAACAGAAGATTTTCAGTGTCCGCTGTCATTTTTGTATTTCCCAAGTATCCATTAGAAAGTTTCTTATACATATTGTTTAATAGAGATAGGCTTAAGTTGTTGTTGTTTTCATAAGGTCTTGACATTTTAGTTAGCTGAAAGCTTTCTATAAAATAGATCGGTTTGCCTCAGGATACCTCTGTGATCTTGAATTTTTTTTCTGATCTTGCTAAATCTGCAATTAACAGTAAAAACAGCGCTACTGAGATACATAATACAACATTACATTAATATATGAATGAACCAAGTCCTAGAGCCTAGCACAGTTTTCTGTGTCTGGTGTCGGAAATTGCCTGTCTTACACAGTCACAATACTATCTTAGTTAAAGAAAATAGGCAGACTGCATATGGTAATTTCTGCTAGGACTATTATAATATAACCTGTCCATTTAGGAAGTTGCGTGTTTTTATAGTGCCTAAATCGTTGGGTCCTAAAGCTTTATAAACAAATTTTAAAGGAACAGATTATATGTACAATCACATGGAGGGAGTCTCTTTAAAATAATTTTGATTGGTTTTAATAATGTTTTTTATTCTTAGGGGCATATTCAATTGTCCGCGAGATTGCCGAAAATCCCGCGGTCCGCGCAGGATTACCGTAATAACTCAGGGAGTTGCGAGCTGAAATCCAGCGAGAGATTACCGTATTAACGGTATTAGTTTTTCCGCACTCGAACCCACGGACAATTGAATACCCCCCTTAGTCTTCTTTCAGTCAAATGTCCTGTGTCATAGTCAGAATAGATATTGTTACCACACATGGGCCATTCTCTTGTGACATTAGCACCTTGGTAAAAAATGTTGTTAGTGTAAATTGGATTTGAATTTGAACGGTAGTTAACTTGGGTTGCACCTGAACTGCAAAATACCAACTCTCTACTAGGGAATGTTTGATAGGGGCACTTTCATCAAAGAAGAATTTAGAAGGTTGCAGTGTGTTTAGATATAAGGATGTGTATGGCCTTATACCATAGTAGAATCTTGAAGCTAAATCTCACTCTATACAGAATCTTGAAGGTAGACGCCTTAGTAGGATCACTCGGCTGCCCCGGAGATATTTTGTTGCACCGATAACAGATTTTGTGATGCTGCAATATGTGGCAATAATAACAAACTAAGCTGCATTATCACAGTATATTGATAAATGGGCCCAATAGTGTTCATTCTAGTAGTGGCTAGTATTGAGGAGTATAACTGTGGCACAGTGGTAGAAATGGTGTCAATGAATATTTGTGTGAGAAAAGAACCAATTACCATGAACGAGCAGGTACTTCCTTTATTAACCTTTGCTTGCCGGTGTCTTCTCATGTTGTTAACCATATATTATTGATGGACAGAATCGGATCACCGTCAATATAATCTACTATATAAATGCCTAGTGGCGTGTGTGAAAAAAAAACCAACCAAGCTGCAGCGCCACCTGCTGGGCAGAGTTATACACTGACCTATATATTTCTTGAAGGAGAAATGACAGTTGGGAGTGGTTGGTGGTTGCCAGGGGTGACAGTGGGGAGTTTTTAACACCTTAAGTAGCTTGATGAAGGAGGAGGTGATGGAGAAAAATGATGAGGTGGTGACATGTGGACAAAACCACGTTAAAAAAGGGCGCTTGCGTCGGGAAGTAATGCTCTTCCCCTGAGGAGGCCTGGGCTATGGCCCAAATGCATGACAAGAACCTTTTTAACACCTTAAGTAGCTTGATTTGACTAGAATGCATGAGTATCATGCACGGGTTAACTTGTATAATATAAATGTCTTTTGAGGAATAGAATATAAACTTGTTTTGATGATCAAGTAAAAAATAAAAATACAAAATCGTTAATTAAAAGTAGAATTATGTAATTATGTGAGGTCCTTGTGTTTGCTGCAAAAATCTCCCAATGGCGCTTTGATATAAATCAGAAATTCTGAAAATCCAGATCAGGTAAAGAAAAAAATCCAAAGTAGCGTGTAACGTTTAGATATTGTTATATAACACCCTGATTTCATTCAATAAATACATTGCTTCCTCCATTGTCTAATGGAAATAACTGATATGTTTTCTCCAAAGTGTTATATGAAAAAGAACATAAAACAGAATAGTGTATCCTGATATTTTGCGAATAAATTGAAAATTGCTCTCCTGACTACAGTATTATGTCTCTAAGGAATTGGTGATGTTTCAGTGGTCCATAATGGTCCTCAATAGAAAGTACTCAAAAGGAGAATAAGAAGACCTCAATAGTATATATTTGTGATGAAATTCTATGTGATTTATCTGCTAAGGGTCTACACTTGTCTAAAGAATGATTTCAATCAAATCACCTCTTGAATATAATGAATTCTTGAATCCAGTAAAATGTAGCTACAATCTTTATCCTATAAGATTAAAAATATATATATATGGTGCTGTATGTTCAACAAGATACCAGTGAAGCTTAATCAAACATCAACTATTGAGGAGCATTGAAACATCACCAATTCCTGAGAGGTTTAATACCGTCGCCAGGTGAGCAATGTTCAATTTATTCTCAATATATCATGTTATCCGAGGTTTATTTACCATATCTCACTTTTGAGAAACCATTGGAGGGAGCAATGTGTTTATTGGATACTCTTTTGAACAACTATACTAGGTGAGTTCCCTGAAAATGTGGTGTTATTATAGCAATATTTAAAAAAATGCACACTATATTGCTTTTCTTTCTTATATGGTGGTCCACCTTTGCCAAATTTTCCAATTACCTAAATTATTACTGCAAAAATCCGTTTTGTAGCATGGCTCATTGCTGAGGGGGCGCCAGCTGTATTTGTTATCAAAGTTGCTCTCAATCTTGTTGAAGAGTTAATTTAGTGAGTGGTGACTTATCATTTGCACATCAAGCAGGTGCAGTAGTAACGTGCCCTTTTTTGTGCTTTTACGTGGAATTTTTCATTAACAAGCAAAAACAAACAAGGCAGCAGCTTGTTATATTTGAGGAGATTAAAGAAGACTTAAGTTATCCATTGAAGGATAGAGGAAACAGAATCAGACGTCGTCTTTAGAGGCAGAAGGGGAGCTTAGGTCTTTCATCATGATTGATGAAACTGGTCTTTTCTCCTACAACATGTTTTCTTGTAACAAATGATGTTGGCTGCTCATTGTTGGGATGGAGAATTAACATTATTGCATTGTGTCAAGTAAGCGTTCACACAGAAAGCACTGTCTTGCATTACATGTAAACTTGTACAGCATGACATATTTAATACCCCAGTAAAAACTCTGAGTTTATTGTTTTTGTAACAGCGCTGTCTTGGGACTAAATGGGCACATTTATGGTACAGTAAAGCTATAAAGTAAATTGAAATGCTCTTAGCAAATGTGTATCACACACATTAGGTATTTTTTTTTACTACTGTTAAATTTGTTGGTAAGCAGACGTCTCCTTCTCATTGTTTGAGTATCATGGTGAAGCAAGCAAATGATTTTCATTTGCAGCTACCGAGGAATGAAGATAATGATATTGACTTACTGAGTGACATAAATAGCCTGTAATTTTTATACTCAAGTCAAATTCAAAATAATAATAATAATTATTATTATTATTTTGCCAATAATCACAGTTTTTATTCTCAGAAAATGTGCAGTCTGTTTAAGACATGTAATGAAAATTAAGTGGTTTTTTTTTTTTTTTTTTTATACGATTTAGACCAGTCTGCGTTGTTCAGCCAGGTTCTAGATTACATCAGTGAATCAGTCTTTGAATCCATGATTCAGTGTTCATTAAAAATGTATTTCCTTTCAATTGCTGTACTAATGTCTACAAATTAAGTGTACTATTTTGAAATAGGAAGAGGACACTAAGGATTTAAACAAGAGAATCACATTAAAAAACATTAATATCCTTTGTTTGTTGAAACGCAGTAACTTTGAAATGAGTGGATCATGGGGTCCACCATGGAAGGCATTGCAGCCTATGATTTGGATGGTCACATACAGCTTATAGAGAATAGAAATTGATCAGGGGACTCGCGATTGAACAGGAAGCACCTGACTGTAGAGGGCATCCTACGGTAGTAAATAAACCAATCAAGTGAGGTTCACATCCAATTGTCTTAAAGTGTATTCCCCTAGTTTTCCTTAGTATGGGGGTACCAGGAATATGTAGTTTTATTAAGATTTTACATAGCTATAGGACCAGTAACAATTGTATGATTTTAATTAATAACGAACCTAAAGTAACAATTAACCAATTAACCGAACAGCCAAAAATCACCATAATACTTCCTAATGGGCAGGGGCACACGCAGGGGAGGTTTCTGGTTCTCCAGAAACCCCTCCCCTCCGCGAAGAACGGGGGCTAAACAGTGTCCCTACATAGCGGCACTTTACTATACAGCAGCCGCGGCGCTGTCAAAGAAGCGTCCGCGGCGGTGCTGTATTGTACTACAATTCAGCACTGCCACGGACGCTTCTTTGACAGCGCCGCGGCTGCTGTACAATACAGTGCCGTCGAAATGAAGCCGCGCATGCGCAGCAGCTCTTTCTATTCTTTTTCGGGGGGCAACCCCCCTTAAAAATCCTGCGTGCGCCCCTGATGGGAATAAAAGAAGTTAATTTGGGAACAGGGTAATTTTATTAAACAGATTTTATATATATATATATATATATATATATATATATATATATATATTATTTAACACTGTTAAAACTAGAATTTCCTCATCAGCTAACATTGTAGAGAAGGAGGTGGGGGATAGGGGGCTAGTAAAAGTATGCTTCTTTTGTACAGGGGTTTGATATCATGGCAATCTACATGCTGATTGGTTCCTGGCTGTTGCCCCGTAACTTGAGGCTCTTAAAGACCACCAGTTACAGAGCTCTGACCGGCAGCCCCTTGTAAGGGACCCAGCAGGGATTAATATTTATCAAATTTTGTGTATTATTGGGTTGATTAATCTTTTGCCATGCTAGGTGAATGTGCTTCCCTAGCTAAAGTGGCAAACAAGTTTGAAGATTGATTTGTACACAGATGCAAAGCCAGTGATGTCACAGCTGCTCAGATGACTGCATTCTTAGCTTTTTTTCCTTAATTAGATACCATTATGTCCTAAAGAATTGGAGGAGATTCAGCTGGAGTGGGGAGGTTATATTTTAATTTTTTTTTTATAGATTTGCAGTGGAAAGATTAAAACGAAACAATGTGTTTTCCATTCATGGCTAATATTTGAATATTTCAATTTTCGGGTTTAATAGTTTTTCTTTTGGTTGTTTTCTTAGGTTGCTGGTTGATAGATTAGATGGAGTATATAAAATATAATACATGTTTGGCAACTTATGTTTGAGGCAATCATAAGGGATTTAATTTGATCTGTCATGCCAACATAAGACTACGCTGGTGTCTAAAACATTAAATAAGGATTTGTTGAGATGTTTGTATTTTCAGAGCAGAAAGCAAATGCTGTAATTACTTTTCTATCCTCTGCCATAAACACATATATTGAGGTTCTTGTAAACCACTTAATGAGTGCACAGACCAGTATATGGTATCACTGTCTGGTATATAAGATGAGAGTACTATCTGTAGTGGAAAAATAATGTATATGGGTAGAGAAATGTTACAGGACAAGTTCTAAATAGAACATATTCAGACTTGGCTAAGGTTCTTAGGGGTGTATCTGCCACAGAGATCAGTATTAGGTTCTGCCATGTTCGATCCTCTTATTAATAACCTTGTAGATGATTTAAAAGGCAACATGTCTATAGTTACTGATGTCACTAAGCTCTATGGAGTTATTAACATAGGGTACAACAGTAACTTTCTACAGAAAGATTTGAACAAATGACAAACTGGGCCATAAAATGGCTGATTGAATTTATGGAGGTAATTAAATGTAGGATTATGCATTTAGGCCATGATATTAACTATACTATATCTATTAATCTTGGGGACTTAGTTATACTAGTTGACAGAAAGTTGAATAGCAGCACACAGTGCCACGAAGTGGCTTCAAAGGCAAATATAATTTTTGGATGCATAAATAGGTGGATAAATGCACTTGATAAAATCATAGTATAACCATTGTAGAAGTCACTGGTTAGACCACATCTTTAATATGGGGTAGAGTTTTGGGCACCTTACTGTAGGAAGGATATAGAAGAACTTTTAGTGTCTATATAAAAATAATTTAGAAAAAGGATGAACCTGATGGACGTGGCCCTTTTTTTGCATTTAATGCTATGTCACGACCCAGCACTCACCTAACCCAGGATGACGTGTGTGACAAAGGGTTAATCAAAAACAACCACCTGGTCTGTTGAAAAATGATTAAAACTTTTCCTGTCTATCCCACACACTGACTTTCACTTTACTAATTATGGCACCACCAAGGTTTTTATGAAAAGCTGACACACTTACTCAGGAAGCCTTCAGTTCTCCTGTTATCTAAACCAATCTCTCACTTACTTTAGTCAGAGCTACCATAAACCAAATGATCTCTGTTGTTTCAGCTATGTAGCATTCTAACACCAAGCTAAGCCTGGCAAGTCAATTGTGCCCACAGTCCCCCTTCCACTGTGATGTCAGAACTAGTCTGTGTAAAGGCAAATTATGTTTTTATGACTTTCAAACATCTTTCAAGTCAGGGTTCCTAAACACTGGCTTAACTTTATGCAAGGATGTTTATAAAGATAATATTGCCACCACACAACAGGCCATAAGTTTCCCATCATTTACATACTAGACATAACTCCTGTAAGTATGGTATTTGAGAAAATATTACATATTCCTGTGTCCTTCTTTTTGCTCTACCTATGGAGGCAATTCAATTAGATGTGAGTTTTGTGTTTTTTTGCTCACACGTTAAATTTGCAATGAATGTGCATTCATTCCACATGATTCAATTATCCTTTTTCATAATATTTAATGTGCTATCACGTGATCTAATTTTGAACCTCGAGACCTCTCTTTCTTTTTTTTCGTCATTGTAAATTATAGGCAGCCGCAGAAAGAGCAATTCACTTACAAAGCACACGGTAATCACTGTGTGAAAAAAATATATACTTAATTCACTCATTTTTGTTTGCACCTCCTAAGGTGGTAAAAAGGTTTAAAAAAGATTAATTGTAAAATTAAAACGTCAGAGTATAATATAGAACACCAAATACCCCCCCCCCCCTTAAAAATAAAGCAAATAAAATTAATTATACTGTGTACATTCCCTATTTGTTGAGCATGTCAGTGTGTTGAACTTATAGCAGGAGGCTTTCAGTAAAGATTAGAGTCAACGTGACCCTACTTTAAATTTACATTAAACTAAAATTAACCTCATCAGAGTTAAAATTGCCGTTTAAAGAGGAGAGAAAGTGGTCAGTGGTCATATATTAGACACGTTTCATGTCACATATGCAACATACCCCCTAACCTGACTTCTTTGCATCACTAAAATCACCTGCTAATTCCCACTCTTCCAATATCCCCATAACATTACATCTCCTTCACCACCTCACCACACAGCGGCCTTCTGCTTTATTTATCATCTGTATGACTCATGCTCACTCACTGCAAACTCCTCTCTCAAGCATTATTCTATTTCTTCCTCTACACATTTGATTGTAAGCTCTCCTGCCTGCTCGTTGTGTTATGCACAGTTTACCTTTGTTATGCCTGCAGTTTATCTCTATGATATGCTGAACTTCAACACTGCATGGCACATTTTTGAGACGACTTATAAATATACAATTATAATATGAATATATAACATATATTTTTGTGAATAAATATATATATTAGAATAATGAGTATTATTAATTGAAAACAAGCCTATGTACATGGTGTTTGCTGCAGGACAAAAACAGGTTTGATTAGTAATGGGTGTCAAGAGAAGCCACAGAGTACAATACAGATCTCTGGCAGGCTGTCATCAAGGATTAGCATGGCAACTTTATATAGACATGAACATTCATGGGTGTGAGTTTTGACATACTTGCCTACTCTCCCGGTGTGTCAGGGGTGCTTCAGAATTTCAGGGAGTTCTCCCAGAAGAGCAGACACCCCCTCCAGGATCCTGGGAGGAAGCTGGGCTTAACATTACGAATCGCTCTCCCACTGTGTGTCGATGTGAATCGTGGTACTACAAAGCAGGGGTGGGGCCATGGTGACACAATTGTATCACCACACCTCCTCCCGCACTTGCCGCCTGACCTTCCCTCCAGGAGATCCAGGTTCTAAAAGTTTGCAAGTATGACTTTTGTAGACCCCGCATTGATCGCAGGCAAGTACCTCACACAATACATAGTTTACCGTGCGACAGGCACCAAGTGAACCTTACAATTGAATTACATGTGGACATCAGAGTATAAATAAAACATATCATGCTATGTCTGCGGAACATTACAATGATTGCCATGATGACTAATAGAGTAAAATTTGCGTCTAATTGGAGCTCCACCAATTATTATTATTACCATTTATTTATATACCACCCCTAATTCCATAGCGCTGTACAGAGAACTCACTCACGTCAGTCCCTGCCCCGTTGGGGCTTACAGTCTAAATTCCCTAACACACAGACAGACAGAGACAGACCGACAGAGACAGACACACACACAGACTAGTGTCAATTTGTTAGCAGCCAATTAACCTACCAGTATGTTTTTGGAGTGTGGGAAGAAACCAGAGCACCCGGGGGAAACACGGGGAGAACATACAAACTCATCACAGATAAGGCCATGGTCGGGAATTGAACTCATGACCCCAGTGCTGTAAGGCAGAAGTGCTATCCACTAAGCCACCATGCTGCACCAATGACTTGGGATGTGGAGTGTACATCTGAATTACTTTCTTTGGAACTAGTGATATTCTTTCATTCTAGGATAGTAAAAATAGAATAGTTCTTCCTCCTTAAGCATATCTAAATATTTCTCATGTTTTCAAGTTTTTTGTCCTTACTGATTACGTTATATTTTTGATACTACTTATTTTTCTTTGATAATTTGCACTTTGAATTGTCTTAGCCTGTACAACAAAGAAACATGTTCTATTTTTGTTGTTTTGATGCCTATTGTAACAATCTGACGGAAGACATTTGAAATTTATAAGAAGTAAGAACAATACAGTTTAAATGCCATTGTTATATTCATTGAACACTTATCACTGCACCGTGCTAATTTAGTCTAGTTAATTGCTGCTATTTGAATAATTTCAAACAAAGTTTGAAAGAAAACTATTACATTAATATATTAAAGTCTATGTTTTTGTGATAGCATTTGCAATGTTGAAGACGTGTTTCTGCTAAACCCATCATAGCCTCACAATTACATAAACTGCATGAGTACCTCTATAAAACTATTCTGAACCCAACCACCATGATAAACAACTAGTGGAATCTGAGTTATCTTCACTTTTTAACTACCTACATTCTTCTTTCTTTCTATTCTTGTTTTTGTTTATCATTGTTCTACTTCAGTTCCTCCATCATATTTTGGAATCCAACAAACTTGATTCAAATGGTTTCTGTTAAAAAAAAAAAGTTTTTATTTAAAAACGAATTGTTATCCCTGTTTGATATATTATTTTTAATTATTACTATTAAGTTTTCTTCAGGCTTATAAGTGAAAAAATAACCATATTTACAAGTTGTTTCTAACCTATTTGTGTGATGGGAATTTCACAGAAGATTTATGGAACAATATTCAAAATTATAATAGTCTGAACTCGGCCGTTGCTACGGTTGAACTTAGCAGTTAACATTTATCGCTGCAGAGAAGTTAATAAGTTGTTTTTATTTTTCTAAATTATAAAATCGCAGAAAAAACCAGCACAGGACAATGTAAGATTGACATTTTAGAAAGCAGGGATCTTCTGATAAGAAAGCTATGGGTTCATTTGCTCAGTCGGGGTGAAATAAAAGTGAATGGGGAATGTTGAGTCTCTGCTGTAAAAACCTCACACACAGCGACATGGTTTTCTGGTCAGAAAATCACAGCGTTCCAAAATGCTAGCACACTGTTCATAGTCGCATCCTCTTTGCAGGTTGTCCATGAAAAGGTAAAATTGTGAATAAATATTTTTTACGAGAACCAGGTGCATGTTAACACAAATGTAGTATATGAATACAAAATGAACAGTAGTTGTTAAATCTTGTATAGTACAAATCTGGAGATATCTGTCACAGTAAAAAATATTAGATATCGGTTCATAATTTGATCAAAACATTTAAGCTCTCAACCGAACATCAAGGGTCTGTATTTTTATTTACATTCATATCTATGCTTCAGAAATCGCCGGACTGCAGTGAAACGCATGTGCGTTCATCTCACTGCTTAGGAGGACCAAAAGCTGTTTTTTAAACCACACCTAAACAACCCTTTGGAGGCTGGCCGGAGAGCAACTAGGACAACATTAGGCAATACTAGTAAGCAAAATAGAAAATAAACATGCCTGACCTCGCTTGGCTCACCTCCACGAACAGGTACCTGAAAGTTAAAGAAAATGCAGATGATACAAAGGAAATTAAGGCAGTCTCCACCATAACTATCACCTGCGGGTGGGAGAGGTGGGCAATTTTGATGGATAAATACAAGTTTGTGGCCTTTTTTATTTAAAAAATAAATTAATTAATTAATAAAAACTAAATATGAAGTAAGGCATAATATACTAACATTTTGTAAGTACAAGTCCTTCTATTTTCACTATTGGTTAGAAACACTCTCCAACTAAAATTGTTCTTGAGAAAGGCCAGCACCCTATGCAGGATCCCCGGCCATGCACTGCCAAGTCATCTGTCCAACATTCGATGTTTTAAAATAACTTGAAGTAAAAGTTAATTATGCTACTAATTTCAAACCTCCTGCCATCCAGCAGATAACGTGGTGGTGGGGGCCAGACATATGGAGGAAAATATATATGGTCAATCTTCCTCTGATGAGGACAGTATATAGGTACAGTTACCATTAGATTATCTCCAATCATGTTCTAATCACACCAATCAACAGTATAGGAATAGAAGGAACTTGTGACAAAGAAACCCCTTTTGGTCTAGTATATTTATTTAGTTTTTTTTTTTTAAAAAAAATCAATAAGATAGATGTCAGGATGAGAGCATAACTCTCATATGATGAAATATAATATTGAATGTCAGGGCCCAAATAAAATATTGCATTGATACTCAGAAGTGAACCTGATTTCCCCTCAGATAAATGTTTGACCAAATGTTTTAGAAAGGAAACAATTAGCCCAGTAGGAGGTAATTAGGTTGAGGAAACCCTTTGTGAGGAGATCAGTGTAAGATATGCAGATCCTAGACATTGATTGTTTTGATCATGTATTCTACTTCCTAATTGACTTCTTTCAATAGGTATTGTAAACACACAAGAACCTCTAGATGTGATTTACAGAGCCATATGCCTAGGTGAGATCCATGTATAGACAAAGAAGGCATTTGAAGACTGCCTATAAAGATATATAGAATTATAAACTTCAAATGAAAATGTCTTCATAGTTCATATTTTGAGGAATCTAGGGGCTACTCCATACTGAGGAGCAGAAATCCCACCAGGGTTGTGAATGTCAGGTACTGGTGGTATCTGGGAATAGTTATAATCACATATCTTTGAAAAGGGTATGTCACATTATCATAATACCATCATGTTTGGTATCGAAAGATGGACAAATTCATAAGGAATTTATTATTAAGGAAATTGGGTCTGTGTGTTGCTCCACAGGAAAGTTAGGTCACATAGTAGAATTGGGTAGTAAATCAGCCAAAATGCAAATGGTGATTTAAAAAAGTATCACAGACACAAACCCTGAGACAGGGACTGGTGTGGAAGTGTCACAAAAAAACTGAAACCAGTTACAACAAGATGTCAGCTTCTTGGGGATCAATCTAATTGAAGGGTTGTCCATCTTTTCTGCCTACCTCCAGGCATACAGATTATGATAAATTATGCTCTGTACTTTTATCCCATTTGTTTTTATAACTGTTTGCAATTTTTTACTTGAATTTCACATTTTTATCGAACTGTTTTTTTTTATTCTCTGTAAGCATTGTACTTTTTGTATATTATATAGCTCCTAAATGGTATGTGTTAATACAAATGAAGTCCTATGATGAAATGTTATGCTGCCAAAATGCGTCATTTTCGGTAGACGGCTTGTTATGTTAACAATTGGGGTATAATTACAACATTCTTGTTGATTCATTTTGGAATAAACTCTATGTATGAAAGGTAATTAATATAGTTACTGAATGTTAAGATCTTATCCATTTTGTGCATTCAAACAGTGTCAGCCTCCCTACACACAGTGTCATTTTTTGAGAAAATCAAGTGTTTTGAGATGGAACAAAAGGTTAAACACAAGCGAAAGCTCATTTTGTACCTGGCGTCTTATGTTATGCTGCGCTATCAATACGAATGTGGCAACACTTTGATCATACAAAGTCACGGCTGATGAAAGAAAAATTGCTTTTTTTTTTTTACAATAGTTATCTTCAGGGTTCAAAGATCATATCTCATGTGATGAGCTCAGTTGTTTGGCTGTTTCTGCATTCCTGAAATATGATTACAAAGAAGAAAACTTTTGTGTTTGCATGTTTCCTCTAGATTTGGTGACTCACTGTATCCCCTGAAAAACTTTTATTCTCCAGACAGCTTCAAGTTAAGTATAGATGAGGATCTGATAAGCAGCTACGTGTGTGTGTGTTTGTTTGTATGTATGTATGTATGCATGTATATATGTATATGTGTAAATATATATTTATATATATATATATATATATATATATATATATACACACATGTGTGTGTGTATATACAGGGTGATTCAAAAGTCGCAGTACACCCTTTTATTTCAAAAACTCTACAGAAAATTGGGAAACCTGAATACTCCAGTAAGGTATGGGTGACGTGGTCTATCTTTTACGGTATGTACCAAACATGGGCGCCATCTTGGAATCGGCCAATCGCCCCAATTCCTGTAGAGTTTTTGAAATAAAAGGGTGTACTGCGACTTTTGAATCACCCTGTATATATATTTACATATATACACACACACACATATATATCATCTCCCGCATCGACTATTGCAATTCCCTCCTTACTGGTCTTCCCAAAGTCAGACTTGAACCCCTACAATCTATTTTGCACGCAGCGGCTAGACTGATTTTCCTTACAAACCGTTATTCCTCTGCTGAGCCACTCTGTCAGTCTCTACATTGGCTGCCTGTATTTCAACGAATCCAATATAAAATTCTTCTACTAACATACAAGGCCATCAACAAAATTGCACCGACATACATTTCCTCACTTGTCTCGAAATATCTCCCTACTCGACACCTCCGTTCTGCAGAAGATCTACGTCTTTCCTCCACTCTCATCACATCCTCCCATTCTCGGTTACAGGATTTTTTCCGGGCTGCACCTACTTTGTGGAATTCCCTCCCACGCACAGTAAGACTTTCCTCTAGTCTTCAAACCTTTAAGCGTTCACTGAAAACCCACCTCTTCAGACAAGGTTATGATATTCCTCAAGCATCATCTTAATTTCCCTAAATTACCCTATGACCATCCTCTACACTGCTAATGCTAGACAACCACCTTCTGACCAACATTGCAACACACACAGCCCACTCAGTACTTTTACCTTTGCAGTCTGGCTGGTCCATTGTGCAATATGATGTAGCACATGCCCTTGTGTTTCAAACTCCCATTGTCCTATATATTTCGAGCAGGGTTCTCTTACCTCTCTGTCTGTATGTATTACCCAGTATTGTCTTATTAATGTTTGTTCCCAATTGTAAAGCGCTACGGAATTTGCTGGCGCTATATAAATAAATGTTGATGATGATGATGATGATTATATATATATATATATATATATATATATATATATATATACATATACACAAACTTATATTCCTCGGATAAGTATATATTTAGCCTTGTCCTTATCTTACACAGCTGACGCATACCTGTATAACAGAGTGACCTGTCCCCTCTGTTATACAGGCGCACTGCCCCCCCCCACCCCCCATACCTAGTGCGGTGGCAGAGGAGTACAGGGAGAAGACTTATAGGCTTATAGTTCATGTCCCTGAGCTCCGATACAGCCGGACAGGGGAATAGTTGTGTAAAATGTCACTTTGTCGCTGTCAATGCCCGTCTATGTTCATGTTAATCTGTATCTGTCTGTGTGTACGACCTCTTGCTTTTACATAGTCATGTAACGCCTCAGTGATTTCTAATATCCTGATTTCATTGTATGGGATGAATTCGTCTTATAATGTTATCATGTTATCATTAGTGAATTATTATAGAAATATATACTGTATTTATAAAACATTTACTATGTATCATGGTTGCAATCGGTTCTTAATTTCTGATGTAGTATGTAAAACGATATCTATATATATATATATATATATATATATATATATATATATATATATATATATATATTGGGCAGCACAGTGACCAAGTGGTAAGCAGTTCTGCCTCTCAGCGATGGGGTCATGAGTTCAATTCCTGACCATGACCTTTTATCTGTGGGGAGTTTGTATGTTCTCCCTGTTTTTGCATGGGTTTCCTCCAGGTGCTGCGGTTTCCTCCCACACTCCAAAAACATACTAGTAGGTTAATTGGCTGCTATCAAAATTGACCCTAGTCTCTCTCTGTCTGCCTGTCTGTGTGTGCATGTTAGTGAATTTAGACTGTAAGCTCCAATGGGGCAGGGACTGATGTGAACAGCGCTGTACAGAGAGTACAGCGCTGCCGGATTAGTGGGGCTATATAAATAAATGGTGATGATGAGATAGATATATATATATAGATATGTATATGTTTATAGTTTTGTTCTGATACTACTCTTTAGTATTTTGATTAATCTTTTTTTTACTAACCTCAAATCATTCTTCGTGAGAAAAACAGTCAGCCATCCGTTGTATGTATATGATTGTCACGAACGCCCAGCCTGTCCCAGATACAGCAATCTAAACAGCTGGCCGTGACTAGCATCACCTTAGTCACTTAGCAATGGATACACCCTTTTTGCCACCACAAATGATTTATTATGGTATCCTTACATTCACAAAAACCACTTATTAAGTTCCTGGGCTTTGTAAGTTCACAAAGAACGAAGGAGAATATGCTAGATTAAATGTATTTTAATCAGAAAACTGTTTCAAAAGGCTTAGTTACAATTTTTTTTTGAACAAGACATACCATTAGTTGCACAAATAAGTTTTAGAAATAAAATAGGAAATAAAACCAGAGTCGCTATTTACTAGTTAAGAGTTGGTGTGTGTGAGGGAACACAATTAAGAAATATGGGACATATCAGTCTTGATAGATCCCCTCATGAAAATGCACAATGTAATGTCTAAAGCAGAAGATTTTAAACCCTGCTTACAAGCTCTTCACCCCACCTTAGGAATTACATTTTCAGTTAAGTCAGATTGATTCCCAAATGACACAGAGCTTTCCGTGGTAAATTATCTATCACTAAGATATATGTTTGGGCACCTCAGAGAATCTTTTATCTCTGCTCTGCTTGAGTGGCTAGATGGTTTAAAACTTTGGGACTTGAAACTCCTCTGAGATCCTTATCTATCTTGGACCTGGCTAGTTTCAAAATAATATTGCATAGGTTTAGATTCATGTCATCTAGCAAAGCACACATTGAGATTACATTACAAGGTTACATACAATATACATCGTCATACCTGAATATTAAGGGAAAATAACAATAATACATAATCATCACAATGGTAATTTGCAGACCACAGTAGTTAGTATTCATGTGATCCTGTCATTAGGATTGAACACCATACAGCCAATTTTATCTATTATTATTATTATTATTATTGTTATTATTATTATCATTATTGTTATTATTGTTGTCATCTTTTATCCATTCTGGCCGTACTATTTTGTGGCCTAGTTGGATACAGAACTGGTGATTCAGTAATAAGCATGGAAGACTGGATCTTGCGTGTGTACACATCCTAAACCTAACCTAAAGTACAGCTCAGCTTATATGTACATTTTATATAAATATTTCATGCTTCTACCTGAACTGATGATTAGGTAAACTTTTCATTGTTTGGGTAGATATTTTTGCTTTGAATGACAGGCCTTCTGTCAAAAATCCCATTGAAGCACGGTGCATTGAGCCTTTCTGCTCTGATATGGTTGTTAACAAAGAGCAATAGCTTGCACTTATCTGAAATTGTTCAAATTCTATGAAGGTCTGAAAACTTTTTAAATATATTTCTGAATATAAATAGCTCCTTTATGTCGGACAACATGAGGGTATCACGGTGGCTTACTGGTTATCACTTCTGCCTCACAACACTGGGGTTATGAGTTTGATTCCCGACCATAGCCTTAGCTGTGTAGAGTTTGTAAGTCGCTGTGCATGGGTTTCCTCCGGGTGTTCTGGTTTCCTCCCACACTACAAAAACATACTGGTAGGTTAATTGGCTGCTATCAAAATTGAGCCTAATCTTTGTTGGTGTGTGTGTGTGTGTGTATGTTAGGAAATTCAGACTGTAAGCTCCAATGGGGCAGGGACTGATATGAGTAAGTTCTCTGTACAGCGCTGCGGAATTAGTGGCGCTGTATAAATAGCTGATGATGACAACTTTTATGTCCAGATAAATATGACCTTTTGAGAAACATCACTGTGAATTTCTAAATATATTCAGTTAATTAAAATGTTTAAAGCAGATATTCTGTGAATAAAATGTGGTGTGTTTTTTTGTTTTGTTTTTTCTTTATAAAATCCACTCTGAGGGGTTATAAGAACAGCTTGGTAATAACCATTTCCTTGGTTTGTTTCTTCAAGTTGCTATTAAAGATTTAAAGTTCTGCACTTTTGCAAAGTGGCATGTGACTACTATGGCAACCACAGTCACATGACACACTGAAGTGTAACATAATTAGCGCCAAATGATAATAAATACTGTTTCCTTTAAATATACAGTTGTCTAATAAAAGTGTTTTTTATTCAACTACATCTATATTTTAATAAAATTAATATGTTCAAAAATAAAATATAAAGTTATATGCAAAATTATCCTTGCCCACTATGTCGGTTATTAGTTTGATTGTCATAAGGAAATGATTGATTGATATAAAACTAACCAGCTGCATAAGTAGACATTATTATATAATCATATTGGCACAATAAGTCACTAGCTATAGTCTGATGCTACAGTATTACAGAATTAAGATACATGCCTTGCTTTGTGTGGAGTTAATGAAAAGCTACATCTAATGTTATATTATTCATGCAGGATACTATTGTCTAAAACTAGCCTGTCACTCATGTCCCATTATTTCTGTAATCATATTATATGCTTCATTGTTTTTACTGAAAAGATATCCGGATGTATTTAAAATCAAAGATAATACAGTACAGAACCGCACATGGTACATTTGATGCAGATTTTACGGTTGCATGACATTGCTTTCCCAGAATCCTTTTCAAATAAAAAAGCAGACAAATAGAGCATGGAGTTCTATCCTAGACAGATGAAATACAAGATACCACTGAGGCTACTTGCTGTTTATAACTGAGTACTCTCTAAGTGCATAATAAAGATATTATAGATGTTATAATTTTACAATGATGCTGTTGCACTATGGTGTCTGTTGTTACCTTTGAACTTATGGCATTGTTTGTCTAAGAATTGCGTGATAGTAAAAGAGCTGAATTCAGGATACACTTCCTACTTCAGTCCTGATGGGCTTATTTTTATTGTAATTGTGATGAGTGATGTCAATCTATTAGTGGAAATCCCATTTTTATGGACTGTTTGTTGGACTTTTTTCTTTATTTTAACCTTCTAATTGTGGCTTTGCTGGAAGAGTCATGTTTTCTGGAAGTGTTGGAATTCATTGGTGGCTTTATGACACCATTTAGTAACTGTATATTTTTTCGGTGGAGAAATATTTTTGTTATGGCCATTTTTAGAGTTGGTGCTGTTCTAGACAAATATAAAACACACACATTAAAAGGATAATTTGAAATAAGATAAAATTTTAAATATGTTCTATTTTGTCTATCTTTGTCATGTATAATGCCTTCTGAAGTATATAAGTGTACATAAGTGGGTGAGAGAGTAGAAAAATGTGCACCTTGTATGCTTATGTGGGGACTGTGAGAGTATGGCCACATTATGCATTTGAGAGGGAGGGAAGTTTAAGGAAAGCAAAGCCCTAGATTTAGTATAGTCCATAATGCGGGACGTCTCTCAGACACTGCCCTTGCATTAGCATACAGGGTGTGTTTTTCTTCTTTGCTCTCTCCCGAGTGGAAGGTGAATACAAACATACTCATTGTTTGTACACTTATTGAGTGCACTAGTAACCTGTTTCCCTTGCAGAATATAAATAAAACTTAAATCTTTGGACGTCTCCCTTAAAATCACCAAAATTCATAGATATGCACAAACTATGATAAGTTTGATAAAACACAACTTTCTGTACATAGTTACAAATACTGTACCACAACACAGTAACACCCACAATAACACACACCGCTAATTAATCCTAAATCTTGCTTCCTGTGTATTGTACTGGGACCATGTTACCTGGATCAGAAGACCTTGGAGCAGTGCTCCCTCAGTTTTGGAGGACTCAGTCCAATCATAGCTCTTCAATAAAGGTCTATGGAAAGTCATCCGTACATCTCTATTGAAGCATTGTGAAGGACTTGCAGTGTGTTCATTTTCAATGCAAGGAACACAAGCACTCAAATAAGTGAGCTAGCTCTGTTATACAGGAAACCCACTATTTGCTGCACATGGGGGGCAGGATTAATTAACTAGAGGTTGTCTAAAAGTCAACAGCCTCTTAAATCTATTCTATTGCAACCAGTAGTAAAATAGACACCAAGCAAACCTATATATGAAACTATGTTTACTACTGTGCTGGTGGTGACCCTGTTCCTTCCACTATACAACTTACATTCTGTAGCTTCCTGCTCACTTCATTGCTTTTCTCACATCATGACACTGCCCGTCACATGCAGCACTGTTCTCCCTAACATAATCAGATGAGCGGACAGGTCGCTGCTTTCCACATCAGCTTATTCATCCCATGAAACACTGCGTTCTGCTGTGAACATTCCAATTGTCTGATTGGCTAAACTGTAGACATCCCAGACAAGCAGGAGTAGAACATTACAATATACAATAAGGTGATGAGAGCCTAGTTAAATGCACCTTAAAAATGAGATGTTGGGAGAGCCTGGCATGTCTTTTTTTTTTCTACTCCTTAGCCCGACTTAGACAACAATGCTAAAACTCTGAAAAGAATGTAATTTCTTTACAGAATTCTTAAAACAAAAGATAAGACGTGATATATTTAACTAGAAAAAGAGAGTTCACTGATAACAAGGGTATAAAAAAATCTGGATTCCTGGTCTGATTTATTTAGTTTAATTTTCATCCCTTGCCAGACTTGCACAAACAATTGCCATATTTTTACATTAACCAGAAGATGTATTTTCTCTGATCAACTGTGTCCTACAAATAGCGTTTACAGTAGCTAAAGAAAATAAACTCTTTGTATAATGCTAAACAATTCAGCTATTGAGCATGAATCACTGAATAAAGATTTCATTAAAGAGACATTTCAGCATACAAAGTAAATTGAAGCAAAACACACAAAAGGTATTGCTATTTACCAAGCCTGGTATTACCTGTGTTTGCCATTTTTAAGATTTTCATAATATTAAAGGACTTACAATAAAGGTAATCAATGCATATGCCAGGTGTGACCTGCTTTTCTGCATGACCACAGTCTGTAAGAGTTTCATTGCTTATTCCTCTAACTGTATGATGTAATTAAGAAGAACCTCAACCCAACATGATTTGGAGGTAGATTAAGCTTGTGGCTGGAGGTGGGGCTTACTACACAGGCCATGGCCTTATCTGTGTGGAGTTTGTATGTTCTCCCCCTGTTTGTGTGGGTTTCCTCCGGACACACTGGTTTTCTCCCACACTCCAAAAACAAACTAGTAGGTTAATTGACTGCTATCAAATTGACCCCACTCTGTGTGTGTGTATGTGTGTGTGTGTGTGTGTGTATGAATGTATGTGTGTTAGGGAATTTAGACTGTAAGCTCCATTGTGGCACGGACTGACGTGAGTGCGTTCTCTGTTAAGCGCTGCAGAATTAGTGGCGCTATATAAATAAGTGATGATGATGATATCCTTAATGAATAGATTTAAAACAATGCTAAATTTAAATGATGTCATAGAGGGCATTTCAATGAGGTCTGAGTTTTCTTGCACGTCATTTTCACGTGTGTGTATAGAAGAATAATTCAATTACAGGACATGCAATGCTCATTGTGATCTAGGAGGTGAGAGGAAAAATGAGCGAAGTCAAGCCCTATTGTCAGTCGCAATGAACACTGTCGGTCTTGTAAGTGAATTGCTTTCTTGTACATTACAAAACAAATGACGTAGGAGGCAACGCGCAAAGGATTGAATCGCCCCCACAATGTTCATTCCTTGAAATAGAAATGTTGGTGTAATACAGACATTTAATGGACTGGAACAATATTCATGAATATTAATCCTATTGGTTTATTAGGAAGTAATTATATTAGTGGCTCCTAGGCCAAAGGCCACATCCCCATGAACATTGTTTCAGCTTAGAAGTAAAGAATGGTGAGGTACCTTGGTGATGTCACTAGTTCCTAAAAAATTAATACACTGACTTTAAATAAAAATTGGTTTAGCCCCCACAATGGCTGCCTCCACTGTGTGCAGCTGACAGGTACACGTTTTAAGTTCTTTCAATTCTAAACGCCTGACTGACCAAAGTTACAATCGGAAAGATTTAGTATTTAATCTGACTTTAAAACACTTAAGTGAACAACCCTAAAACCCACAGAGTTTATATTTAAACTCTAATCCTAACTAAAGCCCATTTGTAGTAATTATAAGGTATAACAAATTATTGTCCATTTTGCCTTTCCCTTTTCCGCATGACTGAGCTACTGCATCAGTTTTTATAATGGGTATATAATACAATATCTGTATTAAAATATCTGGCAGTGATTCAGAGTTCAATATTACATTATTGTTTTAATGAGCAAATATCATTGCTTCATAGACTACATTTGGCTGCCTGAAAAGAACAGTCAGGATTTATCAGCGGTTTTATAACAGCTTCTATAGAGTTCTTTTAATTTTGACAGAAAACAATGTGTAACTAGATTACACTGTAGTTTAAGACGGACAACCAGAAGACAAGGTGGGATCTCTACAAGTCATCTGTTGTGATCGCTTCTCATGGATGCCTGTTGCATTCATGTTAGCGGGTTAAGCACTTCTGTGTCTGTAGCAGTATTAATTGGAGTAATTTTCTTGGCTACATCTCAGTGGTCCCAGATGTAATTCTTTTGAATAAACTATAGTTATGTTATTTGCAATCTGAGTAGCATAAAATAGTTTTTCTAGCCTTTTATATTCTATTAGAAAGTTTTATTTCTTATTATGAACGGCATTGTAAAGAGAATTGAAATATGTTTCACTATCTCATACACATATTTAGTAGGGACATTTATGAAAACTGGTGCATAGGAAAGAATGTATGTAATGCATAGCAACCAATCAGAGTCTAACAATAAATGTTCTAACTGTGAAAGAAAAGGAAATGTCTTATTGGTTGCTATGGGTTACTGAACCTTTGCACAAGCTTCAGAAATAGCTGCAGTTATGTCCCACTACTTTAAAGAGGTTGACAGCCCGTAACGCTAAAGCTGGACATGATGACACTTAATGGAAAAACTAATAAGAAGCTGCTATGATACTTGCTAAGTCGAATGTATTTAAACATAATTTATTTAAACAGAAAAATAAACAATTTTAACAGTAAAATATTTTGTTTTATTTAAGATACCCTTTTGTCTTTTATGACTGTATACTCTGCAAAAATGAAATTAGTTTTACTTTTTACTCACTAAATTAAAATGATACCCTTTTTGGCTAACTCAATTGACAACTTTTCAGACAACTTAGATCTCTTGGGAAGGAAATCTACAATGTAAATCTATGCAGTCTGCCAGTGAAGGATATCAGTTTAAACCGTACCTGCCTATTCACCCAAAAGGGAGACTTCAGAATTTAGGGGAGTCCTAACGGGAGCTTCCTTTAGTAGCTCACGGCATGGTCTTTTGAAGTGAGCGGGGCTGGAGGAAGCTGCCACGAGGAAGCAATGGCACAGCAGTGGGCGGGGCCTGACAATGCGAATCGCGTCATCAGTGTCCCCTGCGTTTTGTCTTTTGACCTTTTCTCCAGGATATCCCAGAGGCAAGGTCAAAAGGTAGGCTTTAAATCCACTTTTTACCTGTATTTACTAAACATATGGAAGGCCCGGTAAAACTGACAATTTACAATGTCCAGTCTAATTTTGATGTTTGCTAAACTATATCTTAAAATACACTGCAGTTGTTAAATTTTAAACACATCAAGCAAACCATTTACACTTTATGTCCCAGATTTTTTTCTAAAAGATACTTTCTGAAAGTATATTTGGTCTTATTACCCATACCCATTATTTCAAGAAAGATAAAAAGTATGTCCCCATCACTCATCCTAAAATGACCCCGCGTGCCCCTCATTTGCTCCAAATCTCCACCACATGCCACTCAAACTTCCCACTTGCCACAAAATAAACCCACATGTACTCAGAACCCAAAAGTCCTCAAATCCCACATGTACTCTGAAACTCCCCACATGCCACTTGCCCCCAAAATGCCCCTCAGACATCCCGCCACATGCCCATCAGACCTCCACATGTATTTGTATTCTCAAGCAAGCTATACATTTACTGTGTATTACCATTTTCAATTCAGTAATTTTTGCAGATAAATAAACTAATTATATGTCATGTTGTAGCAATTTTATACTTAATGCCATATTTGATTTGTTAAATAGCATAGATTTCACATCCGCTACAGATAATCACACACCCTTGTTTTAATTAAATAGTTAAAACTCTAATCTAGTGTATGACAGCTCCACATTACATACCTACACTGAGAATGTGCTGTTTGGTTCAACAAGTTGCACCTCCCTTTAAACGTTGGGATAGCTGGCTAGCAGCTGCCTATTTGGAATTCTAAAATCATGTGTTGATCATGGGAGTTTATACTGAAGCCTGATGTATTTTTTATATATTTAATGATGGATAAATTAAAAAAAAACATTATTTTGCTACAAAAAGAATAGTTTTTTTTTTATTTTACATTCCCCAGTATCTCCCTATTTGGAGTTATTTAGAATTTCTTCTTTGCCTGTAAAACCAGAGGGTTTAAATAATCTGGTAAGCAGCAGAATTTGAAAGTATATTATGCATACTTACCAACTTTTTACTCTTTCCCTCCGGGAGTTCTAGGAGAGGAGGTGAAGTGTGAGGAAGGACGGGTTCGGGGAACGGCAAATCACATAATTTTGGTGGTGGGGGCTAAATGATGCGATTCACCGTGAATTGTGTCATAGAGACTCCCATCCAGCCCACTTCACTAGGAAGTGGGAAGATTACGGGAGAATAGCCCGCGGGAGACCTACCTGGAAATCGTGAGTCTCCTAGACATTCCGGGAGAGTGGACGAGTATCATCATCATCAATATTTATTTATATAGCACCAGCAGATTCCGTAGCGCTTTACAATTGGGAGAAAATAGTAATAAAACAATACTAGGTATTACATACAGAGAGGTATGGGGGCCCTGCTCGCAAGCTTAGAATCTATGGGATTGACATGTATGACATTATACATTATAAACAACTTAACCTACCCCCACCTACACTTGATATTAGTAATCAGCAGTATATCTATATTAACATTGCAATGAGAATATTTTGTTCTTGATTGCTGGAAGCCTTGCAGTGAATTATCAGCCGTGTGTATATTGATTTCCTTATGCACTCACAAATAAATAACTGTAATACTTCAGATTGTATGTGTGTTATCACAGCATTGTGTACCACATGTCACCTAACATAGTCTTTCTTTTTATTGCTAGAGAATTGGTTAAAAACAGCTATTTATATACAAGTAAATAAGACCGTGTTGGTTGTCACTTTATCAGTAGGAGATTGATGAGTGAATGACCCTGTTTTTTTTTACCACCTGCTGGGGGGTTATTTTCACCAGCAGAAATAAACCTTTCATTATAATATGTGTTATTTGTGATTACCACATTCAATGTACGGTATAAAATGTTGGTAAATGTCAGTGTATATGAAATGACAGATTTTGTTGTGTTTATTCCTTTGTGGCTGCTTGTTTTGACTGGAGTTCTTTACTGATGTCAATCAAATGTTGGGTTGCTCCTGACCCATCATTTATTGTGGTCACAGACAGCCCGGGCTTGTAGCTGGTTATCAGCATGGCATTTCCAGTATACATTATTGAGGATTTTAGTAGGTGTTCATGTTTGTGGCTGGTATTACTGTCAGTACAACTTCTGTCATTGAATATAGTGCAGATACAGTCCACCTGCCCTTTGACGTGTTTCTGAAATCAGACACAATAAACCAGAAAAAGACCTTATACACTGATTCTGATTACCATTTAGGTTATTTTAGTCTGAGGTGGCCACAAATCACAGTGTATAAGAACTCAGAAAGAGAGCTAATCCCGATCAACATCTGATCAGGATCTATCAAATGTTGGACTTACCAGACAGTAAATCATCATCATCATCATTTATTTATATAGCGCCAACATATTCCGTAGCGCTTTACAATTGGGGACAAACACAGTTAACTAATAAACAAACTGGGTAAAACAGACAAAGAGGTGAGAAGGCCCTGCTCGCAAGCTTACAATCTATGGGACAATGGGAGTTTGATACATGAAATTAAGTCTACATTTGTAAAAGTGACTTATAAGCTAAATGATCCTGTCACACAACAATGTTGGTCAGGAGGTGGTTGTCTTGTGTGAAATTGTGTAACGGGTGGTAATATGGTAATGTAGTGCGGTTAAGAGGGTGATTGAAGAATATTATAAGCTTGTCTGAAGAGGTAGGTTTTCAGAGAATGCTTGAAAGTTTGTAGACCAGAGGAGAGTCTTATTGTGCAAAAGAGAGAATTCAATAGTGGGTGCAGCCCGAAAAAAGTCTTGTAACCGGGAATGGGAGGATGTAATGAGGGTGGATGAGAGAGACAGATCTTGTGCAGAACGGAGTAGGCAAGTTGGGAGATATTTTGAGACAAGAGAGGAGATGTATGTTGGTGCAACTTTGTTGATGGTCTTGTAGGTTAGTAAAAGTATTTTATATTGGATTCGGTAGAAAACAGCAAACCAGTGTAGAGATATACAGAGTGATTCAGCAGAGGAATAACGATTTACAAGGAAAATCCCTCTTGCCGCTGCGTGCAAAATAGATTGTAGGGGTTTGAGTCTGTTTTGGGTAAGACCAGTAAGGAGGGAATGGCAATAGTCAGTGCGGGAGATAAGTGCATTAAT
The DNA here is from genome assembly GCF_038048845.1 of Mixophyes fleayi. Classification (NCBI taxonomy): domain Eukaryota; kingdom Metazoa; phylum Chordata; class Amphibia; order Anura; family Limnodynastidae; genus Mixophyes; species Mixophyes fleayi. Next base: position 307,337,744 of record NC_134404.1, on the reverse strand, counting down.
TAAGGTTTTTGCAGTGTCTTGTGTGAGATATGTGCGAATTCTGGAAATGTTTTTTAGATGTATGTAACATGATTTAGATATAGAGTCAATGTGGGGAACAAAGGATAGGTGTGAGTCAAGGATTACACCTAGGTAGCGAGCTTGTGGGGTGGGATTTATGGTCCTGTTATCAACAGAGATAGAAATGTCAGATATGCTCTTGTTGGTGGGTGGGAATATTATTAACTCTGTTTTAGAAAGATTAAGTTTGAGTTGGCGAGAGGACTTTCAAGATGAAATGGCAGAAAGACAGTCAGTTACACGAGACAACACAGATGTCGAGAGATCAGGAGAAGATAGATAAATTTGGGTATCATCTGCATAGAGATGATACTGAAATCAAAAGGAACTTATTAGATTTCCAAGAGAAGCGGTATAGATAGAGAACAGCAGAGGACCTAGCACTGAGCCTTGCGGTACTCCAACTGATAAATGAAGCGGAGCAGAGGTGGCCCCATAAAAATTAACAGTGATTAGAAAGGTAGGATGACAACCAGGATAGAACAGTGTCTTGAAGACCTATGGATTGTAGCGTTTGTATGAGAAGAGAGTGGTCAACGGTGTCAAATGCAGCCAAGAGATCCAGGACAATTAGGAGAAAGTAATGGCGTTTTTAGTTTTAGCAGTGAATGTGGATAAAATATGACTGCATTGTACCCATATTTGTGGTCATCATCCAGGTGTGCTAATTATGCCCTGTTGGATCCCGCCATTTAACACAAATGCTGAATCTTTCAGATTTGGCTACATCGGACAGCGGAGCTGACCATACAACAAGAGATTTTGATTGATGACTTTAGTCAATTTGACCACATTCACTAGCCATTACTCCTATTGTGTACTCATTTTACCAAATCAGTATGGTTGGATCAAATCTGATCCTTTATGATAGAACACTGGATAGAAAAATGACCCCATTGTTGTGTTTTGGGTGGTGGTGGCTTATTGTTCAACCCACCAGTGCAGGAATCCTTGTCTGGCACTGCGGTCTGACTATTTACCTGAGTGCCTGAAAAACCAGGTCTGCAAAATCTGGACCTACATATGTGTCCAGATTGCCCACTGATCTTGTGGTTCCATAGTTGTTCCAAATAGCCAGGTAAATGTGTCCACATGGGGCTTAATGCCAAAATTATTTAGCTGTCCTTCTTATTATAACATATATATTATTAAATAGTTCTTGGTTCTACACACAGACCAGAATTTAGGGACAGGTTAATGTAAATACATATAAGCTAGCCAGTACTTAACTTGATCATTTATGTGCTTAAAATTGGTACATGTACTGTTGCACACTTTGGGCTTGTTCCTGATGGGTAACAACATTAGAAAAGCAAGTTGCATGCACTGGGATAATTGATCCCTATATCTGCATGTATCTGCTGTTCAAACATTAACTATGGCTCAGACCAAATTGTCCAGCATTTTGGACTCACATGTGTGGTACAAAGTGAACAGAAGACACTTGTATTCTCACATTACATTTTATTTGGAACACGTCATAGTCACTGAATGCGCTCGTCTGAACGTATAGGGTGGTTTAAGGCCCTGAAATCCATCCCAACATTTATCTTAAAACTATAAATAGTACAGAATTATAATATTTTGAAGCAGGGGTACTTCAAAAGCTTTTTGACTATAGTATGTCTTGATGTATTATTTACTTTTATTCTGCACAACCCAGATATACATTGAAATTCACATTCACCTTTCAAGATTGTTTAGGAAACCTGCAATCTTTTGAAAACTAAATGCTGTTTAGTAACTTACTGAGCATTTTAGGAGAATTTGCAGTCCCAGGTGCAGCCTTCATAAATATTATATATAGTTATGTTCTGGAACAGATTAGTGCAGCAGAATTTCATTTTAACACCAGTTTCTTCCATACACAATCAATTACAACTGCCTGTTTTTAATTCCAGATATTTATGAAGCATTTTAGTAAAGTGGAGTTGTTTGAATTGTTAGGAGATTAGAAAGCAAACAGGAAGAATGGCATTAAATCAAAGGCACTGTTTACTAAGTCAACACTAATTTAAACATCTCTTCAATCTTACATCCCCAATTACGTTGTTACACAAACTTTTCAACTCCTTTTCCTTTTCTCTTTGGTTGGAAAAGCTGCTCTGTAGTCAGCAAAATTCTTCATCTGATGCAAAATGTATGACCGTAAAATCATACAGCACGTGCCTGTTTCACATTAATAAACTATTACTACTTGATTTATATGTAATTATGCAAATATGTAACCCACCTCCAGGTGGTTTATTTTAATATGTTCTCCTGTTTACTGGACCGGTCACCTACACATAGTGGAGACAGTCATTTTGTGGGATGAACCATGGCCAGATCATCCATTATGTAACCTAGGCTCTATCGGGATTGGATTAATCTAACCCATTTTTTATGTTTTTTGATACATTAAGGAGGCAAGGAGGCCCAAATCATTATATTCCCTGGGGCCCCATGCGGTCCTAATCTGTCTCTGACATGAGCCAATATCTAGCACATCAATTCACTATAGACTAGTACTCCTGACCAAAGTTTGATTGTATTGGCATATTTACTCTGATAATTATTTTATGAAGTTTTTTATCATCTTAAAAGAGCAAACAGTTAGTATGCAATACTTTTTGCCCTTTACTTGCTCCTCTGGAATATACTAGTTATTGGGCAGTCGATTTGCAATTGATTTTAAAGGTCTTCTTTTTGTTTTGGATTGTCTATTTGTATTTACCTAACTAATGGGCAACTAACTAAACATCATCATCATCATCATTTATTTATATAGTGCCACTAATTCCGCAGCGATGTACAGAGAACTCATTCACATCAGTCCCTGCCCCATTGGAGCAAACAGTCTAAATTCCCTAATATAGACACAGACACAGACACAGACAGACAGAGAGGAAGAGACTATGGTCACTTTTGATAGCAAACATACATTTAATCTTTTTTTATTGTTCTCCCACTTTTTGGGTGTGCCTTCTCCACTCTTGTAGGTGCCTATTACTCCATTCTGTACAAATGATTGTGCTTTTGTGAGAAAGGAGTGTCGTTCTGTACGTGATAGGTCTCTGGTGTGAAGGATGTAATAGACCAGTGCCATCTCTCTACATTGACATTTACTAGGAACTAATGGCATCCCTGATGCCTCAGAGGTGTTCCTGGTAACAGGACTTTTTTCAGACAGCACCCACTTTGTTGAATTCACTCCCTCGCACAATAGGACGTTCCTCTGGTCTTCAAACCTTCAAATGTTCTCTGAAAACCCACCTCTTCAGGCAAGCTTATAAAATTTCTCAACCTAGAGGTTATCGTATTACCACCCTCTACACAATGCACACTGGACAACACTCTTTGACCAACATTGCTATGAAACTGGATCATATAGCATACTTAGCACTTTCTACCTTTGAGATCAGACTGCACCAATATGCAATATGTAACATTTAACCTCCTGTATCAAACTCCCATTGTCCCATAGATTGAAAGCTTGCGACCAGGACATACTTACTCTATGTCTGTCTGTATTGTTTTATTACTGTGTTTGTTCACAATTGTAAAGCACTATGGCATATGCTGGCACTATATAAATATATTATATATATATATATATATATATATATATATATATATATATATATATATATATATATTGATACTAGTTCACAGTGACACAACTCAAACTAAGTGACTGTAGTCATTTTGATATCATTGGGTGTTTTGATCATGAGTATTTTAATTTACTTAAGCATAGGGGGGATAAACATACTGGTTTGCATCAGCTAGTTGATTGAGGGTCAGTAAAGATGGGGATCATTTCCCTCTTTGAACTATTCTATTAGAAGGGGAATGGGTCTAGTAAGGATATAAGTGGCCTGTAGAGTAGGCTTGGTGTCTTTGGTGAGGAGCCTTGGCCTGTCCACATACCTTTGCACCTAAGAAGATGGCAGCTCTGCCGGAAACCCGTCACCATTGACTCAGAGCCCTAAAATTATTTTTCTACATTTCTATATTATCATGTGAAGGTGACCTGGATACTCATGAGCCAAACACTATTCAACCTCTTAATTCAATTAAAGACAGCAAAAATGCCTGATGGTGGCTGTCATCAATCACTCAGCTTGTGACTTGAGAGCTACAGAGACTTTCAGGTGCGATTAATCCATGCAGTAAAAGAAGTCACCTGTATGTGGGGAATCTTTTGTATGCCACAAATACCCTTAACATTGCCTTGGTGTGCTCTTTGCCAAGTGAGCCTCTGCTGGCCTGCACCACTTATTCTGTCACAAGGATAGCAAAAACGTGTACAGTACAAATATTTGTGCTAAAAAAAAATTATATCAACACCAACATGAACAGGGTATTTCTTAGCAATTTGGTGTTTTAACTTGGTAATCATATGCTATATTTGTAAAAGGTGATATGGCCATTTCTGTATGGTTGATGTTGTACTTTATGGCTCTATAATATATTATAAATAACAAAACATTGTAGGTAAAATGCTTTTAAAGGTCAGGCCTTTAAAGTGTCACCCGAAAAAATATGGTCAGACAGAACAATAAAACTCTATAGCAGACAAACATTAAACATCTACATTAAGAAACTGTGGTGTTAATCAAGTATTCAAATGAGAGAGCTAATAGCATGCTTTATTATATCAATACTCTCAACTTCTTCCACCATTATCGTAATGTGTTTAATTTGTTAAACAATGTTTTGCATTGCATGCTGTTCACTGTGCTATTATGACTTGTTTTAAGTAGAAGCTATTTTAATTACAAACATCTTTTATACAGTCAACATGTTACATTAGAGCCTGAATAATGAAATGCTTACTGAAAGCCAAGTTTGTTTCTTGAATTACAAGGATGAATGCATTTCCAAGTGTCACTCAATAGTACATTCTGAAAGTAGGCCTTAGGGCTCTTGCTAGGTGCAGCAGTTTTGGCTGAAGTATTCTTTGTTTCAAAATTTAATACAGAATAAATGTGGAAAGGCTATGCTATTACAGTACGTTGGCAATTATAATTTGGTCTCCTGTTACACTGATTCTATAAATCCAATTCCTAAACCAATGTTCTTCTGTTCCTTAGTTTGCATTAGTGAAGTTTAGGGAAAGTCAACTGTTTGTTTTTACTAGAAAATATGCTTTAGTGGTCTCATTAATTGTCAAACTAGAATAGAGTACAATGACAGATGTAGTATGTAGTGTATTAGTGATCAGTGTATTAGGAAAACTAATATCATAATAATCATTTATTTATTTATAGATTGCTGTCAGTGTTTACTTCAGGTTGCATTTGCAGCAGAAAAGTGTAAAGAGCAAGTAAGCCCATTGTTGTACTTTAACGTATCAAAACTGTGCTGAGTAATATCATTTAAATAACTGGTGCATATGCATAACTAATGCTGCCCTGTATTATGCCTGTCTACCCTAGTGCCATGGACAGGATCTACATTAATTGGTGGCGCTTCTCTACCATCATTATCATTAGCTATTTATATAGCTTCACTAATTCAGCAGCACTGTACAAAGAACTCACTCTCATCAGTCCCTGCCCCAATGGAGCTTACAGTCTAAGTTTGCTAATATACACTCATGCACACAGACAGAGAGAGACTAGGTTTAATTTGATAGCAGCCAATTAACCTACCAGTATGTTTTTGGAGTGTGGGATGAAACCGGAGTAAACTCCCACAAACACGAGGAGAACATACAAACTCCACACAGATAAGTTCATGTTTGGGAATTTAACTCAAGACCCGAGTGCTGTCAGGCAGAAGTGCTAACCACTATGCCACCATGCTGCCCCATACTTCACTCTGAGGTGGTGCAGAAGTCGGAGCCTGTATGATTGACATGCCATGTTTGGTTTTTCAGATTTGTGTCATATAACAGCACAATTTTATTATTATCTTTTATTTCCATAGTGCTGTACATTGAGTGGGATCATTATATAGGTTGTCTTCAGTGACCTGAAACTGATATTAATGAAGGCCCTGCTCAAATGATATTACAATCTAAGAAATGTGGGGAACAATTAATACATGAGGTAGAGGAATAACAATTGTTGCTGTTTGTGGGGAAAGTATATGGCTACTGTAAGGCAGAGGTAGTATCGGCCACCAATATTATAGCAGCCATTGGTGACTGGCATTTCTGTGGAGCTATTGGTGGGGTGGCATGGTTGAATTGGCCTTATCTGTGAGGAGTTTGTATGTTCTCCTCGTGTTTGCGTGGGTTTTCCTCCGGGTGCTCCGGCTTCCTCCCACACTCCAAAAACATACTGGTAGGTTAATTGTCTGCTAACAAATTGACCCTAGTCTGTGTGTTTGTCTGTCTGTCTATGTATGCCTGTGTCTGTCTGTCTGTGTCTGGGAATTTAGACTGTAAGCCCCAATGGGGCAGGGACTGATGTGAGTGAGTTCTCTGTACAGCGCTGCGGAACTAGTTTATAAATAAATGGTAATAATAATAATAATAATTGAGGGTAGACATGAAACATGAACTAGTCATTGTAGAAATCGAAAGACAGTCAGATACTGGTAACCATTAGTGTATTTCTGCTTCTGGAGAAGGCTTTTGCTTTGTGCTGCATGGGCACTCTTTTGGTTATTTCCCAGCTCAGACTAGGTGTACCCTGTACATTTATTTCACATCATCCTCACTGTTGTACATAGAGCCACTTGATCCCCATGTTGGCAGATGTTGTGTGGTAGCTGCTGCAACCAAGGAGGCCACGGAGATCACCAAAGGAGGAACAGAGATGGCGACAGCAATGACCGTTGACCTCTCTGTGTCCAGTAGCAGGACTCAGATGGTATTCCATTGGGTCTTCAAAAATATATGTTGATATGCCATAAACCCACTATGTAAATATCGGAGATATGGCTGTGTATGTTTCTGGTATGGATGGGGAAATATTCCATTTTACTTTACCTTAAAGCCCAAAATGAAAATTTTGTTTAATGATGCTCATTCTGTCCTTGAATATTTGGAGCCTTCGCACTCCAATCCTGGCTGATAAGAATTGTGTGTGGTATTGGGAAATAAATCGCATTTTAATGTACATTACAGTTTTTATAGGTTTTGTTACATTATTTCTAAAAATATTTTAGCATGTACATTCACCCTTGAATAATCTCCAATGTTACTTTTTAATCGTATTACAACAAAACTTGTGGTTGAATAATATGTGTGGAAATCTGTTTTGTCACAGTATTTGCTTTATGTCTAATACTATCTCACAATGCATTCTTCACCAGTAAAGTAAACAGATTTTCATTTGGACTTAATCAAAGGTATTTCATCAAATGTGTCACTCAATTACTTATTTTTCCACAAAAGTCCTGATAAGCTATATTGATCTGTAGTAGTGATGTCCTAGTGAAAGAATGATATTTCGGAACTAAGATAAGGTAATAGTATACAAAGCCACACTGTCATTTTTTTCATGTGTTGGGCTGTTAATTTTTAATTTACATACAGAATATTTGTCACATTATAAAGTATGTTGATCCTCCATTTTCACTCAAAACACTCTGAATTTAACAGACATAGGGCTAGATTTACTAAACTGCGAGTTTGGAAAAGTGGAGATGTTGCCTATAGCAACCAATCAGATTCTAGCTTTCATTTCTTTAGTGCATTCTACAAAATGACAGCTAGAATCTGATTGGTTGCTATAGGCAACATTTCCAATTTTTCAAACACGCAGTTTAGTAAATATACCCCATAGACTCCAAAAGGTGTTAAAAGTTTAGAACAGAGATGGTTTAACGCTCATAGGGGTGTTGCGTGCTATATTCTGTCTGTTACGAGTATGTTGATTTGACATGCCTCTTGCATCACTGCTAGTCACGTCAGCCTCTGTCGGCCATTTATGACCACATGACCTCAGTCGTTGTCCATTAATGATCTGCCTGCAGCATTGTTGTCTGTGAAAGCTTCAAGGGTATTCCTGTTACACAAATGTCAGTGTATTTAGCTTGCAGTAAATCTTTTTGCCATTCTTACTGTCCCTCAAAATGGCATATGCCCACACTGCGGCTGATACACAATAGGATGTATGCCAATTTGTGTAGCGTCTTTTGTGTGAAATTTCTCTGCACACGCCCAGAAAGTGGGCACACACATATATGTCTATGCAAACTAGCACTTACACCTGCGTGCCTCCCCAAAGGCGAGACAGGGGAGGATAGGGGCATTCCAACATAGGCAGAGTACAGTACCGACATGTGTACACACATACGGCTCATACAGATCTGCAGAAACACACATAACTGGCTGTTATGAGGCGTAACCTTTGTAGATGCTACAGGGCTATGCTGCTGCTGATGGGGAGGCAATCACAGCCTGAGATGTGTATAGCTCTGCCTATGAGTGGAAATAAATGTGCTTTTTTTTTTTTTAGAGCAATTTATGACCATTTTGCCAATAAGTTTGCACCAGCCCCACTGTGGTTGAACCTGCCAATCTGCTCTACACATTGAATGTTGTCACTGATTGGTTATACCAATGGTGGTAGGGGCCTGGTATACGGTGGTATACCATACCACCACTTCTCCTACAGCCTTCATTGTAAAACTATCAAATTCCTTTCACTTACATTTTCCATTCCAACATTTCTAAATTTCCATACTGCTACTTCAAATTTCCAATTCCACCACTGATTTATACTGTATGTTTGATTGGCTTCTGCAGAAAGCTTGTTCAAACTCCCATTTTGGTCCAAGCTCTATCCTGCTGCCCGGTAAACATGTGTAATGCCATTTGGATCGAAAGGTATTTAGAGCTGATTATTTTTTTTCATGTGATTTTTATTCCCTGTGCTTTCTGTTTGCAATGGATTGGATTGTAATACAATATTGTATATACAAGCCCTTAAACATGACAACCGCACTGTATTTCTATGCAACAAAGAACATTGTACCATGTTAACATTTTTTTCATCCATTAAAGGTAGATAATATGCGGCTTCTCAAGCTGCTGGCAGATTACAACTCCTAACATGATCTACCAACCTTTTAGTTTTATAATCCATTGCTTAAGAGCCACAGGTTTCCTGAACACTACAGACCACCCAAAATACTTTACCAGATGGAGTCTTTCATGCAAAAAATATCAACTCTTGTACATTTAGATTTTGTTTTAGATGTAGATTTTTGGCAAATGAAATGACTACAGTATTTTATAGCTGTAGATTCCATTCCAAGCCCCTAATTCATTCAGTAACCTGATAAGCAGTTTGTTGTGCATTCCACTAATATATTAAAAATACTTTGTTTTTACAAGGGCAATCTCTGTTTCAGTATTTGGTTGTAACAGATAATTCTGATCCTAACACAAATTCCCTATGTTTTGCTCTTGATCATTGTGTGAGTGAAGCCCTCTTATAATTCTATGTTTACTAAAGGACAGAGAGACAACCGGCTGTGTGTGGGAAACATGTTGTACACTTTCACTTATTTACCAACACTGCAAAAAAATAAGAATAAAAAAACATATAAATATGTATATTATTATTATTATTATGCAGGCATATTATACACACATTTTTTTTATAACTGTTACTCGTAATATTAGTGACCTTTGTATGTACCAGTAGTGTTTTCACTTTCAAAAGGTCACAATAAATATTCTATGTAATAAAATATATTACTACTTAAAGCAGCAATGCCATGTAGTCTTTTTCTTTAAATAGCAAGTACCATGTAAGTATGCAGGCGTTATTCTTTTTAGTTGTTCTTCCTAAAATCATTGTCTCTTTTTCAAAATCTCTCTAGCAGGTGCAGAGTATGGCTGCCAGTCACACACACAGACTCACAGCACTCAGCATGTGATGTAATGGCAGAGGCAGCAGATAGAGGGGAGGGTATTACAGTGCTCAAAGGGGCATTCCACTGCTTCCCTGCTCACTACATCATGTGTCGCATGACTGTGGTTGCCATGTGACTGTGGTTGCCATAATAGTTACATGACACTTTACAAACCCCTGCACACTTATAAATAATTAATAGGAAATGTCTAATGTCGAATACTGGATTTCAACACAGGTGGTATGGCAAGGGGTGGTATGAGACCCCACAAGAGAAAGCACAGACTAAACAGTTATGAATTGGATAATCTATTAGATAAATAGCCATAATGATACCTTGGAATTGCTACCATTCACATAATCTCCTTTACATTTATATATCATTGTTAATATCTGTGATTTTGTCTAGCTTCTTTCCAAAATTCTATCACTATCAAGCATTGTCATATCATTGGAGCTTAATCACTGGGTATGTAAGGTCATAATTCAAAATGTCCATCTGCTGTAATATATCATTCTGTAAAAAATTAATTTTTGCCATACTATCAATCTGCTTCCTTAATGTCTCCCCTGCCAAATTTTGTTTATACAGGAGCCGAACTAAATGTGTTTGTTTCAGCAGTGTGAATTCAATCTTGTAGTTATTTATTTTCTCAGATTTCACCAAACAGGAAAAGTTAGAAAGCCCTGATATCATAAACTGAATTTTCTTTATGTGGCTGCTATTGCATTTCTTTAATAAATAATATAAGAACACAACTTGAGGATACAGCTATCTTCTTATCTTGACTGCAAAACAGCTGAGACAAGGACTATTTCTAACCCCTGCATCAGGTGAACCCACAGGAAATATCCTAGTTTTATTGATATTGCTGTCAGGCAGAAAAACAAACATGACATAGTGTATCTGTCGTGCAGTTGTGAAAACTCCCATTAATAGTGTAGACTGAGCAAAAGCAAATTGCAATGTAGTTATTATTATGCATACCATCTGTGAGCAAATCAGTTATAAAACAGAGGTCCTTCCTGTCTCTCCGTTGTACTTTCTACCATAATGCCTTTGCATCATTTAAATTAGATCATGTGACAGTCATTTCACTGGATCATTCAGATAAAATCAGAGAGAGAGAGATTGTTGAAAGCTGGCATACTTCCTGCAGGTTGATGATGTCATAGGATGCTTCTCAGGAGCACAGTGAGCATGCTCCTGCCAGTACATGGAATGGTCCCTCTCATACATAGTTACACCCGATGAACTTATCATACTTTCCTATTCTCCCGGAGTTTCCCGGAGAAGAGTAGACATCTTCCCGGGTCTTGGTGGACTTAATGACACAATTTTGCATAATCAACCCCTGTCCACGCTATGCAATGCCGTCAATTTCGCCATTTCATAGCAGGGAGCAGGGCCATGTTGACATGATTGCGTCACCATTCCCTCTCATACACTTGTCAGACATTTTTCACATGACATCCTCTCTGGGATGTGGGAGCTTTTAAAAGTGGGCAAGTATGAACTACATGAAGATACAGAAGGGAGTGCATATCTTGTAGTACTACAGGACTTGCCTTACTGGGAAAATTGGTTCCAAGTACCAAAATACATATAGAACTATTGGGTAGTATGCAGCAAAGGGCAGTGTGCATCTGTGGTGATTCTGAAGGAAAGTTTCTGCCGGTACAGTACCATCATAATGTGCAATCATCATCATTATCTATTTATATAGTGCCACTGATTCCGCAGCGCAGAGAACCCACTCACAACAGTCCCTGCCCCATTGGGACTTACAGTCTAAATTCCCTAACATACACAGACTAGGGTCAATTTAATAGCAGCCAATTAACCTACCAGTATATTTTTGGAGTGTGGGAGGAAACCGGAGCACCCGGAGGAAACCCACGCAAACACAGGGAGAACATACAAACTCCACACAGATAAGGCCATGGTTGGGAATTGAACGCATGACCCCAGTGCTGTAAGGCAGAAGTGCTAACCACTTAGCCACTGTGCTGCAATACTGTGGAGTGAGAAGAATTAGGCAGGTGAAAATATACTGGGGCTACTCAAGTGTGACCAAAACCCCCTAGTCACCAGATTGTAAATCTGTGATTTGCTGACAGTGAAGAGTCATTTTTATAACAAATGCAATGTGCTTAATACCATCTTTTCTTAAAGTTAACTACTGCATGGAGGTGCATTAGTAATTTGGACCCTCCACCTTGGCAGATGTGGTTAAAAGAGGAATATTTTCCACTATCAAACATTGGGTAGTAACACTAAAAACTCCTAGGGGTAAATGTATCAAGCTGCGATTTTGCATTTCCAGTGATTTTTTTCTGGCGAGTTTAAAATGACCAATTTATTAAGCGGCCATTTGATGTAAAATCACCAGAGATGTGTTTTTTTTTTAAAATCGTCATTCTCAAAATCGCTACAAAATGAAGTCCTGACATTTTGCCACTCTAGCTATACAAATCGCCAAACGTATGAAGCAGCGATTTTGCAAACTCGTCGGATTTGAATTCGGAAGATACAACACGCTGCTTTCTATAGGCAAAATTAGCAAACACATCACTTGTTGTAGAGGATAAATGATTATGAATTTTCTTGCGGGGAGCAGTTTATTGTAAGAATAAATTAGTGGGCCAAATTTAATTATAGATTAAATGTAAGTTGTTGTTTTTTTTTTTTTTTATTATTAATATTACTATTATTATTATTATATTACAGTGGCTTACTATTTCATCACCAGTGGGGCAATATTTATATTTTTCTGATATGGCAACACATTATATTTCCAGATAGGGTCACCATTTAAAATTGCAGCTCGATACATTTAACCCCTAGGGCTAGATTTACTAAGCTGCGGGTTTGAAAAAGTGGGGATGTTGCCTTTAGCAACCAATCAGATTCTAGCTGTCATTTTGTAGAAAGCACTAAATAAATGAAAGCTAGAATCTGATTGGTTGCTATAGGCAACATCACCACTTTTTCAAACCCGCAGCTTAGTAAATCTAGCCCCTAGTCTCTTGCAAGGCTGCATTCTCCTAAACTTACAAAATGGCTGCCTCCACTGTGTGTGTAGCGGACAGGTACACTGTAATACTGTCCTCATACAGCTCTTGTACATGGGCATATTGCTGCATCCACAGAGCTGCATATGACTTTGAAAAATATAATTCCTACTGCCTTGCTTAGTTAAACATCCATTTTCTTTGGTTTTGAATAACAGAACAGATTTTATTATGGTTTATGTGACTTGAAAGTCTTCTGGGAGCTGCAAACTAATCTCACATATCTCGTAACAACTTCAAATGTTCCTGACTTGCAGTCACAACCACATTTAACAAGCAAGTAAACAGTGAGAAATGTTTGTCTTATTTCCAATCCATCGAATCTTCTAGTTCCCTGAACATATTTTTTTAATCTGCACAATTTGTACAGTTCTGCTTACATGAGCAACATGTATAAAAAAGTAATGTAGCGGATTCATCAAACTGGCACTGTGAAAGCAGGTCACCACTTCCTACCACTCGATTTATCAGGTGATTTATCAAACTTAATGAGCCAGGTCATAAAGCACCTTATTAATGTACTTACAGATGCATTACTTGTTTGAGGGGAGATGTTTTTGAGATTCATTCAAAACAGAAACACATTGGAAGAACCACTATTTCAGGCCTTGCTCATTATTCCTCTTCTATTGAACCCTTGACGTTCATTTATAATTGCTAGGGATATTTAGAGATGTATAGACATGTTGTTCAACATAAATGATCTAAACTGAGAGGGCTAGTTTTTTAGGTACTCGTGCCCTTCCCATGTAATTGACTGACCTATCAAGTGTCAGTAGTGTAGGCTGATGGTAGCTGCCTAATAGTGCAGGGTGCGTCATGAGTAGTAGAACCTTTGCATACCAAAAATAGGCAATGACCATATACTTCATAGCAGCTGTATACCCATCTGATCTGCAAATGGGCTTATTCACCAAGATAATGCTGCATGCCACAAGACTATGAAAGTTCTGAAGCATGACAGTAAATTCAGTCACCAGATAAAATTCAACAATTATTATTTTAGTTTATTTCCACATTGGAGTTGACATGAAAGTGTCACATTTCAATGCAGAAATCACAGCTACGGAGTCCGGAATATGGTGAACCACACAATGTTCATTGCAGGATGGTACAAACCGGATGGTGTAGATATAGAATGAGGATTGCAGGGAGATTCAGAAAGCAAATACTAGGAACACGGCTGATGCAGGTAAACATGTAATATGAAGAAATCCCAGGGAACAGGTAAACCAGGAGCACAGCAGGGAACAACAGCAACAACAATGACCAGCAAGGTATACTGGGAGTGACTGGTATAAATAGAGAGGCATCCAGGTGCAATGGCAGTAGTCATAGGACTCACTATATTTACCCCCTAGAAAAAGGCTTTAACTGCTGCATTCCATGTCCAAAATAATTAATGTGGTTTCCGGATTACATTCACCCTTTACACATGGCAGCCCAAAGTTCTAGTCCGGCACTGCTCTGTTATTAAAAGCATGCCGTGCGATGCCATAGATATGGCTTTCCTGGTTTTCTTTTTTCACAACTAGAATAACCCCCTCATACTTGTTATTAATCTGACTGGAAATATTAAGTTAACCTTTCTACTGTAAGAAATGTTTCCACAACCAACTTACTCATCAAAGATTTGTAGATTTAGATCACAGCCCATGTTGTTAAATTTGATTGCACATCAGTGCTTTCTGCCTTATTTTATAATGAGTGCTTTGATTTTTTCCAAGAAAGTACTCATGTTTAGAGCCATAAACTATAACAGTAATGTGATGATTGTAGAACACACCGCACTTAACAGCCTCTGTTTTCTCTTGCTAAATGAAATTACATGAAATAAGTCTATATTTGTACACACTAAGCAAATAGATAATAATCACGTGTTCTGTCAATATTTTCACCCTTAGCTTGTAAAATGTGTGCAATATATTACTTTAATATCAAAGGGGAAGACCTCACAAAACTTAAATTTTACGCTGATGTTACTTACTGGCATTTTTCCAATTTGGCAGATGTCCCATGTCTCTTGAAAATCCGATCTGGTGAGTCTCCCTCTTGTCTGTCTTAGATGGTTCATGTGAATGGAATGGTTATTGACATCACTGCTGTCTGTTGGAAAAAGGCCAGTCATCATCATCATCTATATAGCGCCGCTAATTCCGCAGCGCTGTACAGAGAGCTCACTCACATCGGTCCCTGTCCCATTGCAGTGTACAATTTAAATTTCCTAACACACATGGACCACATAAGACTAAGGCCAATTGTAAAGCGCTATGGAATTTGCTGGCACTATATAAATAAATGATGATGATGAATAGCAGCCAATTAACCTACTAGTATGTTTTTGGAGTGTGGGAGGAAATCGGAGCACCAGGAGGAAACCCACGCAAACATGCGATAATATACAAACTCCACACAGACAAGACCATGGTCAAATTGAATTCATGACCACATTGCTGTGTAGCAGAAGTGCTGACCACTAGACCACCGTGCTGTCATTAGCTACATAGAGGTGAACAGCATTAGGGCCTTAGAGACAAATGGAGACCCACCAGCTTGGAAGGACCTGGCAAACTGTTTTTTAGACTTGTTTCAGGGCTGGCGGAACAAGGTAAGCCTGGTATGCTTGGCAAGAAGAAGCCCTGTCAGCTCGACTGCACGGAAATCATTTTTTTTCCAGCATGGGTAGGTCAGCGGGTGCCTGGCCCCTGGTAGGAGAAGGGGGTGCAGAGCAAACCAGCATCGACGCTGACATTTATTTATATAGCGCCATCAAATTCCGTAGCGTTTACATTTGGGGACAAACACAGTAATAAACAAGCTGGGTAAAACAGACAAAGAGGTGAGAAGCTTACAGTCTATGGGACAATGGGAGTTGGATACATGAGGTTATATCTACATATTGCATTTCAGGTCCAGCCAGATTGCAAAGGTTAAAAACAAAAATAAACAAAAGGTATTAGCACCTGATCCAATGATCCAGTCACACAGCAATGTTTGTCAGAAGATTCTTGTCTTGTGTGTAACAGGTGGTAATCTAGTGAGGTTAAGAAGGTGCTTGAGGAATATTATAAGCTTGCCTGAAGATGTGAGTTTTCAGAGAAACTGGTTTGAAGACCAGAAGAAAGTCTTATTGTGCGAGGGAGGTGAATTCCACAGCTCAAAAGAAGACCTGTAACCGGGAATGAGAGGATGTAATGAGAGTTGATGAGAGACGCAGTTTTGTGCAGAACGGAGGTGTCGAGATGGGAGATATTTTGAGACAAGTGAGGAAATGTATGTTGGTGACAATAAGTTTCTTATTACTAGTATAATATTGTACCATCTACTGCAATTATGAGAATATTTAATGTCACATAGGAGTCATTTGACCATATAAAGGACGAGGCTGCAGGTTCTGCCCACAGAACGGCTGCTTCTTATGTATATATGTGACTGGTACTCTTTCAGAGAAATTTACTTAAATATATCACTACTTTCTTTCAAATCTTTTGAATCCCCTGACTGGCTCAAAACTCTTCCGGTAAGTGGAAGAGAGAGCACCGCATTATGTAAGCTGACAGTTGCTGTTTAATCTATATGCCCATATCCCTGTTACTACAGTAATAAAAATAAAAAGTTATTTAGTACTACAGTCCTATGTAACTCTATTACTTACTCATCTTTCATGCGCCTATAGCAGGCCTGGCCAACCGTGGCTCTCCAGGTGTTGTGAAACTACAAGTCCCAGCATGCCTTGCCACCTATTGGCTGGCTGTCTACTGACCAAGCCTGCTGGGGCTTGTAGTTGGCCATGCCTGGCCTAAAGCTTTGTGTGTGGCTGGATATTGTTACTTACTAGGAAAAATAATGTTATTGCTTAATATAATATTTACATTTTTATAATGTACTAATATCACTTGATAACAATAGCATATTTTAATAAAATGGGAAAAATGTATTTAAAAATGGCCATCTGTAGTTGTTAAAAAAATGAAATGATTGTCACAGTGTAAGTTAAATGACTGAGCATTGTGCAACTGTTTTGCGCTAGTTGCACAGCGCACTTTGAGTTTTCCTTATTTGTTGAGTATAAGTCTACTCAGACATAACAGAAGACCAACGCTGAGCTTGGAAGCGCAGAGTCTTGGCTTCCCCTATTTGCTAAATAGCAGTATATACATCATTTATTTGTTTAGAGATAAATTATTTGAAATGAGGATCCGCAACTCCTGGTATGTGGATAATCTCTGAACTTTCCAAGCGGCTCGTTCTTCACAGCCTCTTCTATTAATATGTTTCAGCACATTTATATTATTTGTAAATTCTATTTTTAATACACAAGTACATTTTGTATCAGCTTTCTTAGTTTGGCTGTTACTGTCTCGCCTAACAAATCGGATAGTTAAAACAGTTAATCTTGTAGAAGTCATGTTCATCCTTTGGATAGGACATGTTAGTTCACTGACCTACTGGCTGCAAGATAATATTTATAACTACAATAATTCAAATACAAAATCTTGACAGCTGATTATCCACAATATGTCAGACCTCCTGTAGTGTTAGGACTGGCAAATTAATCCAGATATGATACCCTTGTGGTTCAGTTAGGCAATCACTGGTCATGCCGCAGACAAAAAGAATTTGAACTCTAATCAGTCTGAGCTCGTGTCAGCCGGGGAACTTTGATTACTGAGAGTTTCAGTGTTGGTGATGAGTGGAATTTGTTTTAGACGTCCTTTCAAAATGTTCCCTCGCAGGAAAACAAATGTTTAGATTTATAGCCGGCGAAAAGAATAATCATTTCATTGTCCCTGAAATGATCTTACAACACGAGAACTGAAGATATCGACTGAGACATTATTATTTAGTTTTTTCTTGCCTACTCTGCTTTCATTACAAAGATGAATGCTATCAGTAGAAAATGGAATTATGCAATGGTCCTATCTACAGGTTAGAAAGTAGAATATATGGTTGTACATTTCTACATTATGGGCTCATGGTTTAACACTGTTAGAGCCATCATTAATAAGAAACTCCGTGAGATCTTGCCATGATGTTTTTTGTTGGTTACATCTGCATTCACCTTTCACACTCATATTTGAGGTCATTTATGTACCATAAAAGTAGCCGAGGTTCAAAAACCTCTTCGGAGGTGCTGGGGACTTTGATTTGTGCAGGTGCATTTAATCACTCTCATGATTAAAGCGCTACGGAATCTTCTGGCGCTATATAAATAAATGATGATTAAATTAAGCCGTAAGTGAGGCTAAACCCTCACTTATGGCTTAGGCGAAAATCTGAAAAGTTTAATTCCACATCCTGAGCCTGGAGTGGTGGAGCAGCGATTGTTGCAGTACCAAGGCATCTTGCAGTGTGGATCCAGTGCTTTACGCAAACCATTCTGTTTTGTGTAGCTTTTAAAAAATATTGTGCCCAATTTTAGTGTCACTGTAATGCACAACGTAACAATATTTAAACTGAGACCAGTGGAAATTTATTGTTAGATGGATTTAAGTCCATAAACGGTGTATTACAGGTGGAGCAGCGGTTATCCCAAAAATGCTCATTTTATATTGAGCCATCTCAATCCTATAAACAAGAATCAAATGTTGTAAATCATACTTACCGACTTTCTTCAGCTCTCTTCTGGGAGCCAGCCAGTGGAGGTGGGCGTGAGGGGGGCGGGGCGGCCAACATTGCATAATTTCGGCCCCGCCCCCTGTGACGTTATGACGCAAATGCGTCATTTGACAGCGGGGGCGGGGCCAAATGCCGCGATTCACCGGGAATCACAGCGTTTGGGATCTAATTCTGCCCATTTCACTAGGAAGTGGGGCACTTCCTAGTGAAGTTGACAGAATTCGGGAGATTGCCACACTCGCCCGGGAGTCTCTCGCAAAATGCGGGAGTCTCCCGGACATTCCGGGAGAGTTGGCAAGAATGTTGTAAATGGTATCTGATAAAACTATCTGGGACATCAGGAGTAAGCAAAATTCCAGCTTCATCTGTACACAACACAGGCTCAGCAACTTAACATCTGAGATACAGAAAGTACTGTAATAAGTACTGAGATACAGGATTTCAGGACAGGCAACAAAAGGATGTAATATACACCATATTCTGCTGTTAGCTACTAAAGGTATTCATTTAAATCCCTGTTATTACATATTTACAACATTTTTATTTTCTCTCTAATCTATTATAGGTGAAATGATAACCCCTGGTATGTTTATCCCTTGCATCAATAAGATATAATGGTTATAACATACATGAAAAAACAGACAGTATTTAACTTATGTGCAAAATAGAAGACTAATTTGCACCCCTTGCATTGTAACATGGTTTTGTCCAGGAGACTACTTACTCATTTTTTTTTTACTTATCTTCCCTTAATGAATCAGGCCCCCTTTTTTCAAATAAGTTACTACCAAAAATATATTAGTCTGTAATCTGGATTGTGTGGGTCACAAGTTAAACAGAACCTGAAAGAGGAACGCCACATCCAGATTAATTTTATACGTGAAAGTGTAAAAGAAAAAAGTGCAAATTATGATCCTAAAAAGAAACAGAAGACATATCCACATAAAATCTGAGCTTTTCAGGGCAGATAATGTTAATGTGTTAATTAACTCTGTTAATGCATCTGTATGGTTGAAGAACACATGGATGTCCTTAATGCATCCATTTTCACATTAACATTGGATTTAAATTGAATTGTTTACTTCCAGTACACTAAGCAGGCCAGAGAAATAGTCCATTTAGGTATGTCAGAAACTCTGTAATAAGAAAGGCTATTTAAAGGTAACGTTAGTAAAGAAGATTATACAATTAAAACACAGAAATCACTCACGAGAAAGTCCCAGGTTTGTGCAGACTTGACCATTCAAATGGTGAAGTCTGCACAAAGGTTATCCCTTTTTATCAAATGTAACATCAATGTTTGTAGTGTTGTACATATCATGAAATACAGTTAGTCCTATTTCATATTTTGTACATGTTTCTATATTTTACTGATGAACAAATCATGCTGTTGAGACACCTGCCTCTATATCATTGTAGGCTCTGACCTGGTCCCAACCTTGTCAGTGGACACTGGACTTGCTCCTTACAATTTCAAATTATATTGCAATTCTTATTAGGAGCTGTTTGCTGGATGTAAATAATTCCCCTTCTCCAAAATACTATATTTGTGTTCTAAACAGCTTATGAATATTCCATATTTAAATCTTGCTAAAACACATTAAATTCAAGGTTAATAGATTGACCTTGTTCCCAGTCCTCTTTTAAGAAAGGTTCCCTCCATTCCTGAGCTCAGTAAATTATGTATAAAGCTTGTAGTAGTTGATTGCTGTGATAATTATGTCATGTCTATAATGAAATAAATGCATACTTGTTGAGGTTGTGACGACAGTGTATAAATTGGCTAGAGTGCAAGCTGGAGAGCAGCAGACTGAAAGCTCCAAGTGGCTCTTATCTATAGGTAAATGATGTGTGTAAAATACAAATTCTTCTAGCAGAATTATTACATAGACTAAGGCAACCATTGAAATGACATAACCGTGGAGGGGGTTCACTGAGTAGGGGGCAAATGATAGTAGTGTAGTCTAATGCTTGTAAAAGGGCAACCCACACCCTCCATGGGCTAAGCATATCTTTTCAATGGGTTGGCCGTGCCCACGCTGGTACTGCCTACTATGATACTCTCAGGGGGTAAATGTATGAAGCTCCGGGTTCTTCAATACCCGTGAGTTCGGCGTCTTCAGTGCTTAAATTTAAAGCGGTGCTGCCTTGTAAAGGGAAACTTCCCTTTTACAAGGCAGCGCCGCTTTAAATTTTAGCGCTGAAGACGCCGAACTCGCGGGTGTTGAAGAACCCGGAGCTTCATACATTTACCCCCAGGTGCGAGTTCAGGAAGGCAGCATTTTTAAATAGAAAACCATTTCTAGAAATTGGACAGTTAACACTGAGTGAAGGAAAACTAAAAGGTAATATGAAAAGATGATTTTTTTTTTACAGAACAAGTGATATGATAGATCCATAGAATAGTCTTAGCATTTGTGGTGGGAATCATACATTTAATGAATTCAAGAATACATTTTGTTGTTATAAAGGTTTAGAAAATATTAATATATTGTGTTTTTTTTTAAACCCCCTCCCCCCAAGGAACTGAAGTCCCCAGCAACAAAAACACATACGTGTGTAGACTAGATGGACCTCCAGGTTCTTTTCTGCCATCAAATTCTGTTTATATGTGTTAAGGGGAATTTCAACTTTTACCAGGAATTTAATTAACTGCTATATGATGCATTTATGATTACAATCATTCCCAATAGCCTTATTTAACTGTATCAGTTATAATTCACATTTGGAGTTGATTTAATATCGGTACAAGCTTTCATTTTTTTTTATGTACTTAGACATGATGGAAACACCCATTTGTAGGCTGAACCAATTTTCATTAAAATAACTGCCTCCACATATGTGATAAATGCTCTTTGAAATCTACTCTACGTCCTTGAAATGTAAATGCTGACCCGGATTTGTACCAAAAATACCTAGCTTAGGATGATAGCTAAACTTCTTCATGGGAGACATTGAAAGAGTCAAGGGTCAAAGTAAATCCTACATCCCTCCACCCTGAACATTCATCAGACATGACCTCCGAATTCCTGAATTATACCCATCTAAGGCACTACAGTTAAGAGCATATAGCTGCCAAACCAGTTTAATCTCACTGTACGGTTGACTGCAGCTGAATTGTCTCATGATAGTGGATGGTATTCTGACTCTTGGAGCTCGCTGAATATTTTATTATGGCCCATTGGACTTCATAATAAAACTGTCCCTGCGTTGAACAAGGTGCTGTTTTCTAAATAAGCCCAGTTCATTCATTAGGACTTACTGAATAAAATGGGGCAAGCAGAACACAGACACTGTAACCCTTAGAAACAAGTTACATATTTATTTTATTTACTTTCATTTCCATCACTAGACCAAACTGTTAAAAGCCAATAGTGTTGCCCTTTGCACCATATTATTAAAATAAACCTCTGAGTTCACTACATGTGAACAGTCTATGTGAGCCTATGTGACTGGGATACGTATCTTATAATTAGAGATGAATTTCAGTGGCTTGGAGTCTGCATAATAATTCACAAAGGTTGTGTTGAAGAAGAAACGGTGAAGCTCTTTATTCTGAACAAACTCTTTATCTAAGAGACTTACCTGCTCCTTTGTTCCTGCTCCCGTCTCTCTGCCGCTTGCACTAACCAACTTCCAGGTGTGCGGCTCTCGGCAGTGCAATCATGTGATCAGCAAGGCGGGCAATTTAAATCCCCTTCTTATTTAGTTTAGCTGTGACACAGGATCTGTGTCAGAGCAACAGTTCCTGTCAGCGTCTGACTCAGCTCTCGGTTCCCAGAGTTCAGCCTGCTCCCTCTGTATTCAGTGTCAAGTGAATGCAGTCCTTTTGTGTATGACCCGGCTTCCTGACTACATTTCTGTATCTCCCTTTGGTACCGTGTATTCTGTTCATTCCTGCAATTGACCTTGGCTTCTCTCCCTGACTCCGGATTTTCTTGACTCCCTTGTACCGCGTAGTCCGATGGTGTACCAGACCCCAGCTATCTTTACTTTGGCTTGGATCATCCCTCTGTGTCGTACTACCTGTTTGTGCACCGTCTTCGGACGACTGGCTATATTGCCTACCGCAGTCTCGACATCTCATCCCCTATTCACGTCAGGAGGCTGTCCTAGGGACCGTGACCTGTGAACCTCCAGCAGCAAAGCCCACGTCACCTTGTGGTGGTTCTTGGTGAAGACCAGGGGGTTAGTTAGACTCTGCACCCTAGGGAAAGCCTGTGTAAATCCAGAAGGATAGGTCCGCTACTTCAGTGGGCATAACACTTTTAAACTACTGTACCATATTTTGAACAAGTTTGTATTTTAACGTTTTAATTTTGAACAACAATGTCTATTGAAAAGAGACATATAAACTGATGTATTAAAATACTGATGGGCAGCAGGCGGCTCTCCGAGCCGTCACCTGTGGCCCCCAGCTCCAATTATATTTATTGTCAGATTTGGTTTGTATAGTTTGTAGCACTTGTTTAAAATATATACAGATATGTTATTATAGATGTCTCATTTTATGATTAAATGTATTATTTTAACTTCTTTAGGGTAATGTGTGGCCCTCTTGAAGGTTAGAGGGCCACATCATGCGGCCCTTGAAGAGTTGCCTGTCCCTGTATTAATCCATACCATTACGGCAAAGTACTCACTGGCATTATGTTTGCATTTTTTTTTTAATTCTTGTGTTTTTACTAAATTTTAATGCTATGCTAATAAATGAAAAATTTATACAAATGTAAAACTCATTTGACATAATTTTGTTACCAGCATTTACTATCATTGCAGCCTGCTGTAAACACACTGAGTCTGAGTCATTAAGGAAAGTAAGGCAAAAAAAAGTGGTAAATCTTCCCCGGGACAAACCATGTTACAATGTAAGGGGTGCAAATTAGTTTATTATTTTGCACAAGTTAAATACTGGCGTTTTTTTTTCATGTAGCACACAAATACTTGATAGCTTTATTTTTACACTGACATTTAAAGTTGATCTAGGACATGCCCTACCCCAACTATAAATAGGTCCCCACATTCATCATCATCATCATCATCATCATCAGGGGGTAGTTTAGTTGTGTGCAATTGTGTAACGGTTAGTAAATAGGGTAAGGTAGTGAGGTTAAAAGCATGGTTGAGGAATATTATAAGCTTGTCTGAAGAGGTAGGTTTTCAGAGAACGCTTGAAAGTTTGTAGACCAGAGGAGAGTCTTATTATGCGAGGGAGAGAATTCCATAAAGTGGGTGCAGCCCGAAAAAAGTCTTGTAACCGGGAATGGGAGGATGTAATGAGGGTGGATGAGAGACGCAGATCTTGTGCAGAACGGAGTTGCCGAGTTGGGAGATATTTTGAGACAAGAGGGGAGATGTATGTTGGGGCAGCTTTGTTGATGGCCTTTTAAATTTACCTCCTCCTCCAATGCAACATGGTTTTGCCCAGGTGCAAAGTTGCTCTCCTTAATGACTCAGGCCCACTGTGCATTTGGAAATATGCAACACAAGTAAACGCTAATGAAAGCAGTGTCGCTAATTTCATGCACTAATGTAACACCTGTAAATATGTTTGAAAGTAGAATCCATTGTTTCCCATGACAACATATTTATCCGTTTTCATGTGCCTACAGTGACCTCCATTGTCCTCAAAACACCAGTAACAAACGCATGACAAACGCATTTTGCATTTTTGACTTGCATTTTTATTAGTTTTTATTTAACACAAAAAGATATCATGAGGCTTAAAACATCTTTTTTTTTATTGAGTCAGTAATAAAAGTTTTGTAAAACAATTCAGCGTATTACTATTGTCCCAGCATTGCAAATTCTATACTGTATTGTCTTAAAAAGACCAGTTGTCAGCATTTTAATTTGCAATTTGAAATGTTCGGTTCTATTCAAACAGAATTACAATCTTATAAAGTTTAGAATTATGTTCAGCCGGATATTCTAAAGGCAGGGATTTCTGTACATGTTATGAAATATGATTTATTCTAATAAAATGTTAGTTTGCCAGTTTTCCAATGTGCTAACTAAAATAATAAAAAAACAACAAATATCCACCCCAAAAGAAATCAGAGTGCATTTTAAAACAATACAAATAATTATTAAGATGATCTAATTAATAGTGATTGGGCATTCTTCATAATATTATGCAGCAAGGTCACAAATTGCTGCTTATAATACAGTAAAGTTCATAAAGAAACATAAAAGTGTCTGGGTTATTCCTAAGCAGCAGTAAAGCTTAAATAATGTCACAGGAATACTGAGCATTGTCTTCTAATTATATTAAAAATTTGGAAATATAATTATAACTAACAGTACATCTACAACAATTGAGTTGTAGGAACAAGTTTGTTTTGCACCCAATGCCAGTTTAGAAATACATCACCCTCTGCAACACATTATATAGACCCTATAGTGCAGCAGACCATTTTATCCGGAATCACCTCTACATATTATAACAGTGTCCTGATGCCCACATACCAGTACAGTGACCAGTGGTCGAAGCGGGGGGTCTATACTGTGGTATGCCATGCTGCCACTTATCCTACTGCTTTCATTGTGAAGCTATCAAATTCCATTCACTTATAATCCTATTACATTTTTATACCGCCACTTCTAAATTTCCACTTTGACCACTGGGACAAATCTATTTCTGCAACCACTGCTCAATACAGATCTTTTTTATCTGGTGACTAGTGTACAATACAAACCCCACTCTTTGGTTGATAGTGGCCAGTGTATAATGCTAGTGTCTGGTGGCCAAGTATTAAAACATAGAGCTCATGTTTAAAAAGAGCCTATTGCTTGGTGGCCAAATGTCAACATCATCCTCATTTATTTATATAGCGCCACTGATTCTGCAGCGCTGTACAGAGAACTAATTCACATCAGTCCCTGCCCCATTGGAGCTTACATTCTAAATTCCCTAATATACACACACACAGACAGAGAGAGAGACTAGGGTCAATTTTTGATAGCAGCCAATTAACCTACTAGTATGTTTTTGGAGTGTGGGAGGAAACCGGAGCACCCGGAGGAAACCCACGCAAACACTGGGAGAACATACAAACTCCACACAGATAAGGCCATGGTCGGGAATTGAACTCATGACCCCAGTGATGGGAGGCAGAAGTGCTGACCATTTCGCCACGGTGCTGCCCATGCGGCTCTTTGGAATTTAAAATGTGGCTCCTGGCTGGAAGCATGACCGCAGTTCCAGGTGCCCGGAGACTAGAAACCAATGAGCGGCTCAACTGACCGGGAGTGCATCATGGGACCTACTCTGCACAACATCAGAGATTATCCAAACAGAAAAGGACGAGGAGTGTGTACGGTCGTCTCCTGTAGCGCAGGTTCCAGCAGCTAAGTGTAGGAGTTGTGAGTGGTAAAGGACACGCGAATTTATGGCATGTGAGGAGGTTTGATTGGCATACGAGGAAGCATGTGGGGTGGCCTGATGGCATGCAAGGGTGCATGTGGGTAGGTCAGAGGGACAGATTGGCCATTTATTAATTTTGTCTCCCCACTTCCATAGCTATTGTGGATGCAGTAGTAGCATGAACTACTGTGAAGAGACCATAAGTGATCCCTTGAACCCACTACACTGTGCAGTTTTGATAATTATTGTGAACATTTTGGCAATGTTGGATATTTTCCTTAGCAGGATATTGTAAATTGTTATATTCTCAATGTACGTTTGTATGAGAGAGAGAATGAATATCTATCATAAGCATTATCATCATCATCATTTAGCATCAGCAAATTCCATAGCACTTTACAATTGGGGACAAACACAGGGATACATAAACTAGGTAAAACAGACAGAGGTGAGAGGGCCCTGCTCGCAAGCTTACAATCTATAGGACAAAGGGAGCCTGATACATGAGGTTAAGTCTACATATTGCATTTCGATCCAGTCAGATTGCAAAGTTAAAAAAACAAACAAAATGGATTAGTAAACTATATGATCCAGTCACACTGCAATGTTTGTCATTGGGGTGTTGTCTTGTGTGAATTGTGCAACGGGTGGTAATCTAGTGAGGTTAAGAAGGTGGTTGAGTAATAATATAAACCTGCCTAAAGAGGTCAGTTGTCAGAAAATGCTTAAAACGTTTGTAGACCAGAAGAAATAAATAAATATATATATATATATATATATATATATATATATATATATATATATATATATATATATACACACACACACACACATACACGCAAGGTAAAGTTAGCTCTTTGCGATACCTATAGATAATTATTGGTTCTACCTCACACCTACTGTCCAGCTCTCGTGTTAAACTATTACCCTGGTCTAGCAGCTGACAGTTGGCTGCAAAACAAAGACACCATACAGTAGATAAACGCCGCTTCTGCACATATGACTCAGTCTGATGTGCGCACATTACAACGCTAGATGTACATTAACAAATGTTAAATGTGTTTGACATGCAGTTGTTAACTAGCAGTTTTACTTGCGGTAGAGAGGTCATTGGAGGTCATTGAAAGAAGCAAGAAGTGTTTTGGCAACCAGAATGTAATGAACCTTAACAAGTGAAAATGCAAGTGGGTATACTAATATTGAAAACAATGAGTCTCATTGTTGGATCTGTTTACATGTGTTGTACTTAATGCCTTGTCAACACATGTAATAATGCCAGTTGATATAATGCCTAAACTAAGCATGTGTGAGGTGAGAAGGACGACACCAACATGAAGCCAATCCGCGCAACTAAAATTTAACAACTGCACAGAGAAGTGATATGAGGATCCTCTGAAAATTGTTGCCAACTCTTGGAGAATGTTCAGGAGACTTCCTTATAGCGGGGTTTCTCTCGGACTCCTAAGAGAGCCTGACAATCTCCCTGAAGACGTGCTAAGAAGCTGTGGGCTGCTTTGTCATGCCCCGGCCAGTATGGTGTGATGGCACAATATACATCATTACAATGTGCTGGACATTATGTTGCAAGTTGTATCATTAACTCCTGCCTGTCCCCAATTTCATGGAGCCACCCTGCGCTCTCCCAGAGGGAAGGTCTGAAAGATCAGCAACTGTATTTAAATGTAAAAAGTATAGTTCTTTACACATTATGCATGTTTTAGGTAGCTTGTAGACGTTACTAACTTAATAACTTTTGCAGGTGGTGCAAAACCTATTTTAGTGGTCACAGTATATAGGAATGCAAATAATATTACATTACATATTAATACTGTACAGAACAAATGTAAGGCCAATTGTACAAAAATAGATGCAGTGATATCTTATATCTGTCTGGCTAGTACCATCACTATCCCAGCTGTTTCTTTTCAAACCACATTAGAAACGAGATTTGCTATATAAACATTATGCCTACACTAGTTCCCTTTGACCTTAGGTGCACCCAGCATCGTCCTACATTCTTCTATCACTGGTGATTTATAGCCGGAGTACTGACATGTGAAAATAAATTGTTTATATTAACTGATCCTCTATCATGCCATATATCTATCTATATACACAGTGGCAGACACCGGCAGTATAAGGCCCCTGTGTAGAAAATGTGTTTAGATCCCCTTTTATTGATTCGTTCTATACTGAGCTCCTGCTTTGCGTTGTAGCTGCATTTGTAGTATCAAAAACCAGTTGTGGTCTATCAGTGTCTGTATTCCTGCCTGCAAAATTGTGCTATTTACTTAGGTTTTTGTTTTTTTTCAACTGTCAAAATGAATTCCTCATTTAGTGTGCATTCAGCAGTAATGAGATACATTGTCAAATCATGGGTGCAACTGATTTGTTCACATCTACCAACATTTCAAATTGCCAAAGAAGGACTTGCGCACTCGGATAGAGATTACCATAAAATACAGCCTGCTCAAAACAAGTAAAATGCGAAAAAACACACAGCCACTCTGCATTTCCAGCGCTCCCCTGTGAAACCTGATCCCTTGTACCCAGGTGCCTATTCCAATCCTTGTTCTGTTCAGAGTGGGAATTCTGTGCCTAAGGGGCAAGGCATCTGAAAAAAAATGTAGATTTTCGGTGTGGGCATGCCAGCAGTGTGCCCCTATACTTGTGTCGCCATTCTTCCGCACTTACCGGGCTTACCGTGTTCCACTGGCCCTGATTCTTGGACTGCTTAAAAAAAAAAAAAAGCATCCCAGGCCAAAGTTATTGATAGGGCAGAGATATAACAGGGATAGGAAAGTTGGTATTTTTCCAGGGAAGGTGGCATTCATAGTTGGGTGCCATTTTTAGGAGCTAAACTGTCATCAGCTGAGAAGTTTAGCAATACAGATTCTCTAGGGCCCTCAAATAAGTGCTAATGAAGCTCTAGCATTGAGCATTTCTGGCACCCCATCATAGTTTGAAAGTGTTTGCTCCACTTACCTTGACACCCACTTTTACATACAACATGCTAAATGCAGTGAATCCGATTCCTGTCCCTTCAGGGAACCCTTAAGCTGTCACAGAGAGAGTAAGTGGTCGCCTGAACTGGCAGCAGTAAATATATATTGAGTTAGAGGTGTTAAAAAATGTTTTAAAGTGGTTCTCAATCAGGTTCTGAAGTTAGACAATTAACAAGAAATTCTCAAACTTAAGTTACTCCAAAAGCCAAACAGGTTGGACCATATTTCATGTTTTATGAGAAGCACTTCCATCAGGAGCGATTGCCAGCAAGCCTCTATTTCCTTCCACATCTCCCCTACTGCCAGGGATTCCTTTCCAATGGTCCTCCTCCAGGGCTTCTTTGGAAGACCATGTTTCTATGCTCCCTGAGGGTTCCAATCCAAGGCGGTTTTCTCCATGACTCCATCCAGCTTCCTTAGCGTGTGTCCTATCCACCCCCACTCTGTTTGTCAGTCTGTTGTTGCCCTGCCATATTTAGCAGTTCATCATTTGACACTTCTTCGAGCCACTGGACGACAGAGGCACTAATCTACGAACGTCTGACAAAGTTTAATAATATTATAATGTTTAAAGTAATTGCTCGTTACTAATTTAATTGTTTTTCAATGAAATCTGATTGCAATGTGTATGCCATGGTTGTATATTTATCTAATCGTATATAAAGTAAATCGTATGTTCTAAAACATAAAATAGAGCTTCTATTGCCAGCGTTAGGATGAACAGGATGGTATATGGAATTGTTCTATCACTTGCCAAACAAACAGTTATGCAATTACCTTTCCACGTCAATGGTGATCTTATCTTCTTATTTTATAATTATTTTATCTTTCTCTGAATACATTCATTTTATTCCAAATGTTGTTTAAAATGTCTGTACGATCCAAAAAAGGCCAACTGTTATTCCAAATTCCAGAATAAGCAAAACATTCTCAGTTAATTTGGGATGTGCCTGTCATCAAAACAAATGTGAAATGCTCGTACCAGCATCTTTATTAGCACTTACTGATCCCAGGAGTGATAAATATCTTTGTTTACTTACATGTGCTACTGAAACTGATAGCACAAAGCAAAACGATCAGACTATTAAACAGATAAACTAGCTTAAATACAAAACGATGGTGTAATGCAATGATATGCTCGGCTAGAGAATCAATCATTCTGAGCCTGGTGCTGGCTGAAAAGTGCCACTAATATCCAGTACACTTCTCAAACCTTGATAGCATCTGACAGATACAGTAACAGGATTAAAAGAACTGCGTATGAACATAGCACAATAGGGTCCAGAGAGCACAGCGCAGATGAAAGGGAGGTGAGGGAGACTACTGTCAGGGAAAAATGTTCTACATACCAGTCATCTGAAATAATGTTGGCATAACGCTTCTGTCTGAAATTTTCATTATAGTTTACCGACCACACAAATTAAGGTTTTATGATTATAAAGATGTCATTGAGCCTTTGACAGTGGTAATGCAGACCCCTGTATTAGTTGGAAGATGTAGTCTTTACTGACTGCCACGTCATCATCATCACTTATTTATATTGCGCCGCCAATTCCGCAGTCCCCATGGTTCTGGTTTCAAGCTCATTTACTATATATATATATATATATATATATATATACACTCATCATTATCATCACCATTTATATAGCGCCACTGAATCCACAGCGCTGTACAGAGAACTCATTCACATCAGTCCCTACCCCATTGGAGCTTACAGTCTAAATTCCCTAACATACACACAGACTAGGGTAAATTTTTGATAGCAGCCAAGGTGGCCAAGTATTAAAACATAGAGCTCATGTTTAAAAAGAGCCTATTGCTTGGTGGCCAAATGTCATCATCACCACTGATTCTGCAGCGCTGTACAGAGAACTAATTCACATCAGTCCCTGCCCCATTGGAGCTTACAGTCTAAATTCCCTAATATACACACACACAGACAGAGAGAGAGACTAGGGTCAATTTTTGATAGCAGCCAATTAACCTACTAGTATGTTTTTGGAGTGTGGGAGGAAACCGGAGCACCCAGAGGAAACCCACGCAAACACGGGGAGAACATACGAACTCCACACACATAAGGCCATGGTCGGGAATTGAACTCATGACCTCAGTGCTGTGAGGCAGAAGTACTAACCACTTAGCCACCGTGCTGCCCACACACTGGTCAGCCACAACATTAAAACCACCTGTCTAATATTGTGCCTCGTGCCGCCAAAACGTGTCTGACTCATCGAGGCATGGTGTCACGGTCTACTGTATTTCTTTTTTTTTTATTTTTTTTTTTATTTTTGCAAGGTCAAAAATCAACATCACTGACAAACATCATAGAGAAAACAAGCATGTACACATCAGAAGAATCATAAAATATAATAAACAAATTGTCTTGCTACAATAATACGGATGAATCATGTTACGTGTAAAAAGATTGACCAAGAAATTTTTATTTTATTAAGAGAAAGAAATCAGGAGGAGAGCAAAGTGCCAAATGCCACAAGGACAGAGGGCAAGAGGCAGAGAGTAGGAAAGAGGGACTATAGCATAGCCGAAAAGAAAAAGAAGAAGAGGCGAGGGATTAAGGGGAGAAGGACGGACAAATGTATGAATAGTATCAAGTGAAAGGGGAATAAGCGTGAAAAAACGAGAGCCAAAGGCTCCACATCTTAGTGAATGGTCTTGATGTCCTATTAATAATGCTGGTCATGTATTCCAGGCGCTGGACATGCCATACTCTGTTGATAATAGCCTGGATTGATGGAGGAGACTGCTGCCTCCAGTCAGCTGCGATTTGGCAGGTAGCTGCCGACAAGATATGTCTAGCCAGCTTATTCTGATGTCGAGTCGCCGTGGGCGCTCCCAAGGGCAAGAGGAAAAATTTAGGTTCTAATGGCATCGATATCTGGAGAACCGATTGGATCAATTGTTTAATCTCGGCCCAGAATTTTGTTAATTTGGGACAGGACCACCATATATGGATAAAGTTACCCTCATTGGAGCACCCCCGCCAACAACGATCAGAAGAGTCTGGGAGAATTTTATGAATCCGGGAGGAAACGTAATACCATCGGTACAGAACCTTGTAGACATTCTCTTTTATCTTAACACAGATTGAACTGGAGGCAGCACTCTCATATATCTCCGACCATTCTTTGCTCAGAAGGGTTTCCCCCAAATCACGTTCCCAGGCCAGTTCATGTGAGTCCCTAAGGTCTGGAGAAGGTGGGGCAAGTTCATAGTATAGTGTTGAGATAAAGCCTTTCGTAGAGGACTGACGGAGGTTTTCAAACGTAGTAAGGGGACGAGAAGAGAGGCGAGATTTAGCTGTATGGTGAAAATGACGGAGCTGGAGAAATTGGTAGAAAAATTTAGAGGAAATATCCATTCTAGATTGGATATCAGTAAACGAGGGGAACACTAACGTGGATGTGAGATCGTTTAAGAAACTGACCCCTTGTGAAGTCCATGAGGAAAATACCTTAGGGGAAAGGCCCGGTGCGAAGTCAGAGGAGTTAAATAGAGGTATTAAAGGAGAGGGATGAGGGGAGAGGCCAAATTTCTGAGAGGAAGAGTCCCACACTGCTAGAGAGTGTGTAATGACCGGTTGAAGTGAGACACGCTTTGGACGACGAGCCCGTGGGAGCCATAGGAGAGTGGATAGAGATAGCAAACCCAGACTTTCGGCCTCGATCTCGACCCAGACCCTGGAGGGTGTTGAACTACACCACAGAACGCATTGAGCGAGCTGAGCAGAGAGGTAGTAGCATCCGAAATCATGGATTCCTCGTCCACCTCCCCGCTGAGCTCTCTGTAAAAGCTTAAAACGGACTCAGGGCTCTTACCAGACCAGATAAATTTGGATACATGAAAATGGAGAAATTTGAAAACATAGGGGGGAACCCGCATAGGAAGGGTTTGAAAGAGATAAAGGAGCCTAGGGAGTATATTCATCTTGACCGCATTAATACGGCCTATCCAAGAAATGTATAGCTGCGACCATGAAGTAAGATCCAGCTTAATTTGATCTAGGATGCGAGGAAAGTTGGCCTGGAAAAACTGGTGAAGATGTTTAGTCAAATATACCCCGAGGTACTTAATTTTTTGAAGACGCCAGTTAAATGGGAAGGAACCTTCTAATGACGCTTTATCTGTTGGGGAAACGTAAAAGTCCAGGACTTCCCGGGTCGCCATGGCTATATATCGATCCTGTATAGTTCCCTCGTGTCCTCCCCATCTCCTCCTAAGGAACCGTTTGAGCAGGCTTGGGAACAGGATCTTGGGGTGACCCTAGATGAGGAGAGATGGTCGCTCATTCGTGAAAGAATCTCAAGGTCATCTATTAATACAGCTATCCGTGAAAACTCATACAAGGTCTACACCAGATGGTATATGGTCCCTGAGAAACTCCATTGTATCTTTCCCCAAACTTTGGATCTATGTTGGCGTGATTGTGGGGCGGTGGGCTCTTTTCTTCATATTTGGTGGGATTGCCCTTTGGTGGCTAAATTCTGGGACGACCTTATATCACTGGTCCGACAGGTTACCTCAATAAATGTGCCTAAGAATCCACTCTCAGTGCTTCTATACCAACCTATCAAGGGCATTACTAAAACATCAGATAAGCTGATCCGACACATCTATAATGCAGCTAAGTTACAAATAGCTAGCAAATGGAAGAAGGCCTCACAACCTTCTAGAGAGGGAGTTATGAAAAGAACTTGGCACACAGCATCCATGGAATATGTGACCATTCTCCTCCATGACACCGTTCCCACGTTCCACAAAGTGTGGGATCCTTGGTATAGCTTTAACAACAGTACTATGCCAGGCCTCTCATAAGCCTAAGTTGCTTTTCCCTCCTTTTCTTTCTTCAATCTCTATAACTTTCTTTCTCCTATTCTTTGTGTGTTCCCTCTATCCATCTCTCCCCCTCTGTCCCTCCCCCTTCCTCACTTCCCCTCGCACCTCCCCAAAAAATAAAAAATCATAGCAGTGAGTTCTATTAACTGGATATGTACAATGGTACAAGATGCACCTGTGGTATTGGGAATTTTTTTTATCTCAATTGTTCATTTTGCAGATCTTTAGCTCCCTGTTGGAATGTACATGGATGAGAAAAATGTATCTATATTTTGTCTGTTATTTTTTATGCGTTTCTCATTTTTCTTATCTGATGCCTTTACATTTAGTAATCTTGGTACTTGGATAATATGTATGACCTGTACTGTTGTGCTTTATACACATATCTGCTGTTATAAATAAAGTTTTTAAAAAAAAAAAAAAAAAAGTCCAGGACTTCTGTCTTGTCAGTATTGACTTTATACCCCGAAAAGTGGCCATAGAGATCTATTTCGTCCACGAGAGGAGGAACAGAAAGAATCGGGTTTGCAATAGTCAACAGGACATCATCTGCATATAGAGCAATCTTATGAGAAGAACTACCCACCGGAATGCCTGATATCTGCTGATTAGCTGATAGTGGTTCTATGATAAGGGTGAAAATGAGCGGAGAGAGGGGGCAGGCCTGTCGTGTGCCATTGGCAATAGTAAAGGGGGCCGAAGTCAGACCATTTGCAGAGACTGTGGCCGACGGTGAGCGGTACAGGGCCAAGATGCCAGTCATAAATTTACCAGAGAAGCCCATCGCTCCCAGCACCCCAACCATGAACGACCAGGAGATGCGGTCAAATGCTTTCTCAGCGTCTAGTGACATAAGGGGGGAGGGAAACTTACCCTTATGAATAGTGTGGATCAGACCAATTGTTCTCCTAGCTTGACGCCCCGGGATAAATCCCACCTGGTCGGGATGGATGAGGGAAGGGAGGAGGGGGTTCAGTCTGGAAGCCAGAATTTTTGCATAAATTTTAAGGTCCACATTGAGGAGGGATATTGGTCTGTAGCTAGAACAGAGGGTTGAGTCCTTCCCTGGTTTCAGGATGACAATGATGTTAGCTCTGGTAGTGGCCATATCAAACTCAGCTCTTCCCAAGATCTCATTAAAAAGGATGTCAAATGTGGACCGAGAACTGCAGCAAACTTCTTATAGTATTGTGGGGTGAAACCGTCAGGGCCTGGAGCTGAGGAGGGTTTCAAGGATTTAATGGCCACCAGAACCTCAGTCAAAGTAATGTCTGCATTCAGGGACTCTAGGTGAGGTGAAGTGAGCTTAGGAAGGGGGGTGGCAGCCAGGTATTCGTCTAGAGTCGGCACTAGGTGGGCTCCTTGAGGGGGGGTGACGGAGCTAAATTATAAAGAGAGGAATAAAACTCCTGAAATGTCTGAACTATCTCCTTGTAACTCTGCTCGATTGTAAGCCATAAACTTTGTCTATGTGACCTAGAGCCATCTTCTTGCGAAGCTTTCTGGCTAACACAGTGTCTGCTTTTCTGATTTATCGTAGTACCGTTGCTGTAATTTCTGCATAGTAATAGCAGCCCTACGGGAAAGCAGAGTGTTAAGTTGGCCTTTCAGCGAGGTAATCTGAGTGAGTAGGGCAGGGTCATGAAGAGACTGATGTTGAGAGAGAAGAGATGCAATTCTGCGCTCTAAACAAGATACCTCTTCAGTAGCTTTTTTCCTAGAGGCCGCTGTTAGGCTAATCAAGTGACCACGTATAGTGGCTTTATGTGCTTCCCAAATGATACCTGGGGGGACATTTACAGTTGAGTTATCCTGGAAATAGTTAGAGATTGAGTTGTTGAGATCTAAGAGGGTCGTCTGGTTGAGCAGGAGGGAGTCATCTAAGCGCTACTTTCCCCGAGGTGGTGACGTTTTAAGGAGATCTAGAATAATGAACACCCCCGCATGGTCAGTCCATGAGAGTGGGGTGATGCCCGCCTGAGTCAGATTGGGAATAAGTGCATGGAATACATGAATCATGTCTATGCGGGAGTACAGATGATGAGGGGCAGAATAATGAGTGTAATGCATAGCATCTGAGTTACAAAGCCTCCAGGAATCATACATTCGGTGGTGTGAGCAATGTGGTTAGGGAGGTCAATTCTACAGGAATGGGAGAGCCCCGCCGGGAGTAAGAGGGGGAGGACCTGTCCAGGACAGGATCGAGGGTCACGTTAAAGTCGCCACCTACTATCACATGCCCTCGCGCCTCGGTCGACTGTATTTCTTGATCTGATTCGGGACCCTTGGTCCTCGCTGGAGCAGGACTGAAACTGAATTTAGCGGCCTGGATGATCTTCCTGTTCATGTTCTTGCTGAATGTAGAATATTGCAGGAGGATGAGCAGCTTGGAAGTGCAAAGTACTTGCAGAATGGTGAAATCTGATTACTGAGGGTGCTTGGAAGAATATATGCTCTTTAGAATGCAGAATACACACAGAAGAGGATCGCTTTGTAAACACAGGGAATCAGGAACAGTGCAGGAACAACTGGAACCTGGAGCCAAGAACTATCCTCAGGAGAGTAGTGTGTTTTTCTGGCAATGAACAGATCACAGCAGCAGGCTTAAATAGGGTGTCCCAAACAACTACTGGCTGCACAGTTCATTTGATCACAGCTGCTGAATCTGGTTGGTCTGGGATGATCACCTGACTGCATCCAAGATGGCCGCGCCCATGCAGCAGAACAAACAGTATGTGTTTGTTTACAAACGGAGATGTGGTGGACACAATGCTGCAGGCGACCAGGAGGGACCCAGGTAGCCATGATATGACAGCGGTGGATGAGGTAAGTGCGGCTAAGATCCCGATGTGTGACACATGGACTTCACAAGACCTTTGGTGTTTGGCACCAAAACGTCGACAGCAGATCCTTTAATTCCTGTAAATTGCAAGGTGGGTCCTTCGTGACTTGGACTTGCTTATCCAGCACGTCCCACAGATGCTCAATCAGATTGAGATCTGGGGTATTTGGAGGCCAACTCTTTCTTATGTTTCTCAAACCATTCCTGAGCAATTTTTGCAGTGTGGCAGGGTGCATTATCCTGCAGAAAGAGGCCACTTCTATCAGGGAATACTGTTGCCATAAAGCCGTCTACATCATTGTTTAGGTAGGTGGTACATGTCAAAGTAAGATCTACATAAAAGCCAGGACCCAAGATTTCCCAGCAGAACATTGCTCAGAGCATCACACTGCCTCTGCCAGCTTGCCTTCTTCCCATAGTGCATCCTGGTGCCTTCTCCTCCCCAGGTAAATGATGTACAAGCACCCAGTGATCCACATGATGTACAAGAAAGCGTTATTCATCAGACCAGGCCATTGCTCAATGCACTAGTTCAGGCGTTCATGTGCCCATTGTAGATGCTTTTGGCGGTGGACAGGGGTCAGTATGGGCACTCTAACTGGTCTACGGCTATACAGCCCCATACACAGCAAGCTGTGATGCACTGGGTGTTCAGGCACCTTTCTATCATAGCCTACATTAACTTTTCAGCAATTTGTCCTACAGTAGCTCTTCTGTGGGATTGGACCAGACTGGCTAGTCTTCGCTCCCCACATGCATTAGTGAGCTTTGGGTGCCCATGATCCTGTCACCAGTTCACTGGTTCTCCTTCCTTGGACCACTTTTGGTAAGTACTAACCGCTGCATACCAGTAAATCCTGGTCATCACAATTTGGTCCTTGTCTGAGTCATTCAGATCCTTACACTTACCCATTTTTCCTGCTTCCAACACATCAACCTCAAGATTGTTCACTTGCTGCCTAACACCCACCCACCCCTTGACAGGTGCCATTTTAAGGAGATAATCAATGTTATTAGCTTCACTTGTCAATGGTCTTAATGTGTGGCGGATTGTTGTATATGTATATATTAGAGATGCTCAGGCTCGGTTCTCCGAGTATCGAGCCGACTCT
Organism: Mixophyes fleayi; assembly: GCF_038048845.1. Classification (NCBI taxonomy): domain Eukaryota; kingdom Metazoa; phylum Chordata; class Amphibia; order Anura; family Limnodynastidae; genus Mixophyes; species Mixophyes fleayi. The sequence goes on along the minus strand of NC_134404.1, from coordinate 307,300,005 downwards.
GTACTTTCGCGCGGCCTCTTGGAAATGAAAACGAGGCAAAATGTCATTGTTACGTCGTCGGATCTCACGAGTTTTGGATTCTATAAGTACCGCCCTCCGCGGCGATCCAGCGCCATTTCACAAAGAGACACAGAAGTCGTAGCACGGTTCTTGGCAGTCTCTAGTGCAGTTGGTGAACGTCATAGCTAGAAAAGAAAGAGGAGGGGTAGCATTGTTATTCAAAGTCTCCAGTGACATTGTACTGTATTATATAACTAACACACAAACATGAGAGCTCCATTGCTAATTGTCATTGCTGAAATAGAAATAATAGGATTGGCAGTCTTGTTCTAAATCTGCAGTCACATTTTACTGTGTTATCAAAATGGATTCACAGCAGTACACAGAAGACCAGGAGCGCAAAGCAGCAGCTGGCACCGGCATGATGATAGTAATTCCTCTACGTCATCTGCTAAAGCCTATATTAAAGTGCATAGTGTTTTTAAGTCAGGAAAACAAAAATGTAAAAAAACACTTTTTGCCTTGGTAAAAAAAAATAACTAATCCAGGCAAAGTTATCTGCAGACAAAAATAAAATTGCCAACATGCCATTCTACACATGCAGTGGCAAGGAAAGAATGAGACCTTCGCCTTTCTCTATGAGTTCTAGTTCTGCAACTGTCACTGAGGCATCTTTTTGTAAGGTCAGTCATGACCAATGCAAGACCTTGGGCCTGATTCATTAAGGATCTTAAATGAAGAGGTATCTTAATTCAGTCTCCTGGACAAAGCCATGTTACATTGCAAGGGGTGCAAACTAGTTTTCTGTTTTGCACATAAGTTAAATACTGACTGTTTTTTCATGTAGCACACAAATTTCAACTTTAAATTTCAGTGTACAAATAAGCTATCAAGTATTTGATCTAACTGCATGATAAATTTACTGTAAATACTTTTAAAAATTGTGCTGTGACAGTGTGACATTGATGAAATGTGGGAAATATCGCTATTTGCTGCTAATTGATTGACCATTAGTGATTTATAATTAAAAAGCTGATATGGTAAAATATAGCAAGTCAGCTTGTTGTAACATCATTGGATGAGAAGACGTGTATTCAATGACCAGTCTATTCACAGCTTTTATGTTACTTTGTGGTCTAACATGGCAGTCACATGAGCTCTGGAGTTCCACTGCGTTATTGATGCAATATAGAGGATTACCATCCTCCTAAGCAGCATCTATTTTCTCAATATAGTATCCTGCATATATTTAATTAACTATTAAGGCATATTAATACATATATATGTTATGTAATCATATAATAACTCAAAATACATAACATAAAATTACCCTACTGCTATTTGTCCCTTCCAGTTGCAGACGCCAAGGTTTTAGCAATTGAGAGTTTTTTTTTTATGGGTGATTAATTTAGAAATCTAATCCAATATTTAACCTCTCACAAATGCATACATAAAACACTGACATTATTGTCCTTAATCTTAAAAATAGTTTGTCTAATAGATTCTGAAAAATGTAGGACTATTTATGTACTCTAAATCTATGTAACCTTACTGAGAAAGCTACTTAGACAGCAGCAATTAGTGTATGAAAAAAGAAACGTGCTCAATTAAGTCTCAAAAGCATCAAGCCAAACATTGTTGTTTATTGAATAATTAGGACGTTTGGCATTCCACATCATACAACTTGTAACATCCAGCATTCACAGGGGAACAAGTTTACGTAAAACAAACATGTTGTTTAATGAATTATTAGGACGATTGACGTTTGAAAACTCAGATGGTAACTATTAGGCAGGGCACCCTTTGATACAGCTACCAACCTTGCTAACATCACAGTGATTCCGAAATCAGGGAAGGACCTTACACAAGGCTCTAGTTAGGCCAATATTCGTATTAAATGTCGATTTAAAACTATATGCCAAGATTTTGGCTACTAGTCTGAATCACCTTCTTCCATCCTTAAGTCATCCCGGTCAGGTGGGGTTTGTGCCAGGGAGGCAGGCACTAGATAACACTAGGAAGACTGATACATTCCATTCATGACAGTAAAATCATCTCCTTCGTTATGGCACTAGACACTGAAAAGGCATTTGATATCCTATCCTGGTTCATTCATGCATGTGGTTCTTGGGTCGATGGGCTTCTCTGGCAAGTTTCTGATAGGCGTCTCGGTCCTATACCACTGCCTCTCAATTACAGTCTCTGCTAATGGTCTTTTGGTATCACTAATGGTACACATCAAGGATGCCTCCTTTCCCCGCTCATTTTTGCCCTAATTATGAACCCATTGGCTGCCAGGGGTAAACAATTTCCCTGTATTAGTACCATGGTGCAAAAACTGGGTCTATACTTGGGTGTTGTCCTTCCTACCATAGCTGGCCCACTAGCCTCTCCCCCTCCACTTTTCACTGAGCTTATTTTATGTGGTCAATTCTCCAGCTATCAAGTTAATCCAGACAAAACCGAAGTCTAGATTTTTACATTCTCCAAGCAGTAAAATCCTCCCTTGCATGAAACTTTCCTTTTAATTGGAAATTGTCAAAAAATAAAGTACCTTGGAGTCTACATAACTGTCAGGATCTGCCTTTGATTATACTACAACATCACCTTCGGATGCTGATTTGTCTCAACAGCTCCTGTCTCTTGGACTATGTTGTACTTGATATTATTTGAATTTGCCTTGCAGTACCTCTGACCCACCATAGGTGCTGCTATTGTACCCTTGTCTCCTCCCTCATTAGCAGGTGTTAACCTGCTGCTCCTGTTAATTACAGCACCTGTTCTTGCCTTATTTATGCCTGCTTTCCTCATTTCACCTTGCTGGTCATTGATGATAATGATGATGATGATCTCATTGTTGCTGTTGTTACTTCTCCTGTTCCCTTGGACTACTGCAAGCTGCTAGCCGACAGTCCTGTTCCTGGCTTCATTCTACTCAGCCAGTTCACCTGCACCATCCAGATTCTATGTTATTTACCTGCTTTCAGCCTCACCCAGAGATCAATTTTTCAGTCTCCACTATATTCGGTTTGTACCTTTTCATGCATTAATCTGAACCATGTCTGCTCAATAAATTGTTATGCTTTCACCATACTCCGTGCTCCATAGCTGTGATTTCCAGCCTTTAGCACAGAAGTGTAACAATAACTAAGCAATACCACCAGCTTTTCCAAGCTAACTTACCCCACATTACATCCCAAATTAATTCAGATCTGCCTTCGTGGTCCTGACACTTCATCTCATGGATAGATCATGTAGATGAATATACTTCCCTGACTATTATACCTTTTACACACCCTTCTTATTCGAATCCCCCCTATGTATCCAAGTTCCCTGCATCTCAGAATTCATATGGGCGGGTAGATGCCCGCGGGTGCAGCTTCCGACTCTTGCAGAGGTCTTCTCGAAGTGGGGGTCTAGGCATCCCAAATTATAAACCTTCATTACCTCTTTGCCTCAGTTTTGCTCAATGTGTCTAATGGTGTAACTCAGCAAACTCTAGAGTTTTGGGTTCTCCTTGAAGCTGAAAGTCTGGGGTTACTCTCACCTGCTTTCCTCCTCTGACTTCCACAGGCTCGCCGACCGAGACGAGTTCTGGCTCATCCCATTGTCTCTCATTCTTTGATGTTTTTTGGGTTTTCAGTTTATCTCCTCAGCCCTCTCCAGTTAACACACTTTTAAATTGAAAAGATTTTCCACCAGGCTCAGTACCATTTGTATTCTCCCCTTGGTACTCACGGGGTGTCAGATGCCTAAATGTTCTCTCCCGCTACACTGTTTTTGCTTAATTTTCTGACATTTAAACTAGGTTTGATATCCCCAAAGTATTTTTATCTATACTTACAACTATGGAAGTTCTGTGCTGCTGTTAAACAGCGCCTTTCTTCTTGTTCTGTCACACGTTGGACCCGCGTACCTAACACCTGGGGTCCGGTGCACTCACCTGCCCACACTCCCCCTGAGCATCGTGCCGGCTCCGTGGCATGGCAGCTCCTTCTGACACCACTAGTCTGCTTTCCAGGACTGAGCATGTGCATACCAGCTTTTATCAACTTCTCCTCCAATTCATTGGGAGATAAAGGATATTTAAGGCACCTGTTCCACAGGTAAGGTGCCTGTTATTTGAGTCAGATCTCTCTAGCACTCAGACAAGGCTCTGTTTGCTCTCCTGCTCCATACTTGCTGCAGACTATCGCCCCTTGTCACCAGCAACTCTGCAGCTAACCACAGTGGCTTCCATACCTCCCGCAGACCATTGCTCCCTATGTTCTGGCAGTATCTGCAGCCATTCCCAAGTGGTCACTCCTTCTGCCGCCTTCCTGCGCTTCTAATTTCCAGCAGCCTTTAGACCATCAGGCCTTCATCAAGTCTCTATTGGATCATCACCTTTTTCCAGGCTCTGGGTTCTCTCTACTGGCCTCGCCCGGCACTCACTCATAGGGCCGCGATCTCTAGGGCAGAGGCTGCAAAGTCCACACCTCCTTGCGGGGGTCCCTGGTGAAAACCATCATCCTTGTTAGACGCTGCACCTCTGGGCTGAGTAGCGCCAAGCCAGACAGGCTACAAGTATTCAATGATCATAGTGACTGTGAGACGTCCCCTCACTACCAACGAAACGATCCGTCTTCGCCAGACATCCACGGCCGGCCTCCATTGCACAATATATTGCAAACTCAGCTCTCCTACTGAGGTTGCTCTGGATCCTTACAAACTGACCTGGGAGTGCAATCTGGGTGAATCTTTAGATGATAATGACTAGGCTGAGATCAGGAGATTGCAGCTTCTAGCTCCATCTGTATCAAAATTAAATAAAATTTTTATAAAATTAATTTTCACTGGTACTATTTGCTGACTAGACTCAACAAAATGCACCCTGACGTTACCGATAGACGTTGGCTTGCGAAACTGGCCCACTTCTGTCTAGACATTAAAAATCTGATTTGTACTGTCATCCAAATTGATGTCCATTAGACCCAAAGTATTTCCTTCTACCCCTTGGATTCCCTTTGTCCACTAGTTACCAGAACAAACTTGCTTGACATATTATATTGGTGGCTACATGTCAGCTTGCTGCCAAAACAACAAGCCCTTCCCTCCCTCCAAATGATTGTTAGCAGAATCTGGCATGTGCAATGGATGAAATTCATGACCAGCATTATCAGAAATGCCTCTAAATCATTCAATAAAGTCTGGAACCCTTGGCTATCTTCCTTCAATTCCATACTCTCTTTACTTAATTTTGCTGCTCTCTTCTTCTCATGGTATTCTTTCCTCCACCATCTTTTATCCCTTTTCTTTGGCAACCTGAAGCCACACCGCCCTTCTTTCTCTCTCTTTCTTCTCTCCTCTCTTTTTCCCTCTCTTCTTTTTAAATGTAATTTTGCACATCGCATCCATTTTGATATGTTTGACAGTGTTCAAGATTGCTATTTTTCTGTACATTTTCTACATCATCAGGCATTTTGTGCTTTGTACTTGTTTCTTTTTTTTCCATGCGTGTTGTCATGTCCATATATGAATAAATACTTAAAAATATAAATCGGAAGATGTCCCGGCATGTGATGTGCTGAGATGGACAATTGGACATTACCATCAGTAGTAATGGGATGTTTTGCAGTCATGAGATAACGATGGTTAGCGATAGGTGCTCTTGCGGTTGCTTTTATAGTTTTAAAGCAGGTCTCCTGCTAATTTTTTTCTATCATGCATATCCAGACCTTCTTAATAGACTACTTTATTTTAATATTAGAGAGTAGCCATATGTACCTTACAACCACTCTTCAGCTCTGACTTTGTAAAGCTGCAGGCTCGGCGCCACTCAGAGTACTTAAAACGCATATGGCTAATGTCCTTTTCCTTCACGCACCTTACCAACCTTTGTACTTTAAAAGTGTTACTTAATCTAATGAAATAAAGACACAGACACGTATAGCTACTTTGGCAAAAGGTCGCAGTTTTTATTAATCGTAAACCAATTAAATGAAAGTCACCTGGTGGTGGCGAGAGCAAACTGCAGTCAACTAAACAACTAATCATCTAACCAAATACTGCAATGCCCAAATGGCATTCAAACTAAACCAAGGAATACTCCCTTAACATTGGCCGGTGTTAAACAGGCGTCAGCATGACTGCTCCCCTCTGAACTCAACATTGACGGCCACGCAAAGCACGCCAAGGGATCCTCCACTCAGAAGGATCAAGAGTAATGTTACTTGAAAGGGGCAGTGACGTGCGGCCAAATATCCTAACCACCGTTGTGACTAGTCATTGACTGCACTGCTCTCCCACCAACTGCGCCTCCTCTGTAAAAAAGATTGTTAAATCAAACAATAACTAGCTGGGCGGGAGGGAGGCATCAGTGAAATCACAGGAAGGAAAGGTCTAGAAGCCCATGGGAGTTTCTAATGAGGTGACTGAAACCACTCCCCATGGATTCTATTGGCTGGGACTAAAACAACTTTAACCCCTAATGGGTAAGGACCTGAAAAACATAATCCATGCATTTTAAGTGCCCTCAGCTAAAATGGCTTCACTTAACATAAAACGCATATGGCTAATGTCCTTTTCCTTCACGCACCTTACCAACCTTTGTACTTTAAAAGTGTTACTTAATCTAATGAAATAAAGACACAGACACGTATAGCTACTTTGGCAAAAGGTCGCAGTTTTTATTAATCATAAACCAATTAAATGAAAGTCACCTGGTGGTGGCGAGAGCAAACTGCAGTCAACTAAACAACTAATCATCTAACCAAATACTGCAATGCCCAAATGGCATTCAAACTAAACCAAGGAATACTCCCTTAACATTGGCCGGTGTTAAACAGGCGTCAGCATGACTGCTCCCCTCTGAACTCAACATTGACGGCCACGCAAAGCACGCCAAGGGATCCTCCACTCAGAAGGATCAAGAGTAATGTTACTTGAAAGGGGCAGTGACGTGCGGCCAAATATCCTAACCACCGTTGTGACTAGTCATTGACTGCACTGCTCTCCTACCATAGCTGGTACCCTTTAACGGGTTCCCAGCCCGCCACCACGAGCACAAAACCACGAACCTAATTGCTCATAGATCTCCCTGATGAAAAACCCCATCCCCTCTTTATTCAAATGAACACCGTCCGGCCGGAACAGGTGTGTATTATCCGCCTTAATGGATGGGTGGAAAATTTCTACCCCCCCCAATTCTCTAACCAGTTTCCCCGTAACACTATTAATTTTTCTTAATAATCTAGTAAGCGTAGAGGGGCGAATGGGAAACCTCCAGTATAAACGAGGGACAATGTTGGACCAACAAATCCCAATTGTAGGCCATCGTGCCCGAATAGCACGTAAATCTTCTCTAATGCTTATTATGAGGGCCAATGATTTAGTCTTCCCCACATCATTCCCCCCAAGATGCAAAACAATAATATCAGGATGTTGTGATTTTGCCAATTCCTCTTCTAACCAAGACAACAGGAATGGCCAGCAAAGGCCCCTCTTCCCCATCCATTTTATATCCACCGGGCATGGGAAATTAGACCACTCATTCGCCAAATGATGTTTTGAAGCCCAATACACAAATGAGTGTCCCATTATCCAAATGTTTATCTTCAGGCCTGTAAACCGAAGATAGAAAGAATTGGTGATCTGGAGTAGTAACAAATATTCCAAAATATTCCTGGAATATAAACCAGGGACAACACAGGCCCTGTAACCTTTACTTTTTTCCTCCTATATGCATACATAACACCAAGACACACCAGCTCTGAAGAGCAATGACCCTGACCCCTGCATACTTTAAACAAATTGTCCATATTTGCAACCAACCGCAAAGGTTTAATACCAACTTCGTATGAAAATGTGGGACAGGGGGGGGGGGGGGAGAATGGACCAACCAACCGGTTTATATGACTAAATACATGATAGAACTGCTTATCTAATAGCCCAGAAGACTAATATGGCCAATGATGAATAAAATTGCTTAAGCTAAAGAGAGGGGAACTACGTATGTGAGGCTATAAATGCCAACCTATTAGACTTATATTTTAAGGGGGCGGGGGCACTAATAACAGTATTACCTTTACCAATCTGATGAGGTGAATTGATGAATATATATGCTCAATGGGAATACGATATGACGCCTATACGTGCCTTGAAAACATACCAACCTTTAAAGGTTAAACAGGATGTGGGAAATAAGTCATGGTTTACCGTATGTTACACCAACATGACAATATATTAATTCTATGGTTCTATGCCCGACTACCAACCACTGCGTGATTTATGATACAGACATGCAAACATACCAACCAATCATGGTTTAACATAAGCTATGAGGTACCAACCCAAAACGATTTAACACCCCTAGGCGGGAAATGTCACCAACCTAAACAGGTTTAATCAGATAAGAAAGTAAAGGAACGGTAACCCAGATGAAGGTGAACCAACCCAAAAAACCCCGGAGGCTCACCACTAATCAGGCCTTAATCCGTAGGAGAAATTGGGAAAAAATCCCTCCATGCCCCCGTTGAACACGGCAAGCAGCTCTCGCCCTGGATTACCGAGGAAGGGGGGGGGGGGGGGGAAGAGTAAGGAGGAGGGGGGATAAGAACCAGAAAGATAAAAGTAAAGCAAGAGAACCAAGTATAGACAATAGAGAAATAACATATGCAAAACATGAGCATATAATTGCCTTAAGGTCTAATGTACCTTTTATAATTATCGGACTTCCATCGCCCCAACAATTTAATATCGGGTACGGAGGCCCCTCCCATGGCAGCAGCTGTAGCTGCTCCAATACGGAACGAGTGCGTTCCATAAAATTTTGGGTCTAACCCCACCTTTATCACTGCACTTTTAAAAATGGCATTAAACTGAAACTTGGACAAAGGAGACCCATCCATGTGTGCTAGCCAAGCCTCGCTATCCTTAGGCCTTATTCCTGAAAATTTATTACACCAAGCCACCGGACATATACTCGTATCATTGCAAGGGGACAAGGTGACCCAATGACCCCTACTAAACTGATCCGTTTTGGATCGTGCAATTTTTATGGAGACCTGCGTACTAGCAACTAAAGTATATTTTCCCAAAAGGGCTGTACCTAGGGAAACTCTCGATTTAGCCACAAGTTCGCTAATTCTAAATGCTCCGTGAAACGCCATAGAAAAAGCTGTGCTGAATAAAGTGGACTCATAGGAGCTAGAAGTGACCTCCGCAAGCGACATAATCAACTGCCTAAGCAAGGGAACCGTAATGGGACGCCTAGAGTCAGGAACCGAAGGGCGGGTTCTAGCCCACCCTTTCATAGCCTTGGAAATAATAAAACCTCTTGTGGGATCAACTTTTGAATGTAATTTGGCCATAAAAGAAATGCCTGCTAACGCTGAGGCCATAGCCGCCTTTTTAACACCCGTGTTATATCTTTCCCACATAAACTCTAAAATCTCCTCCGCCTGACCTGATGTACTTGGGGCCCTGGATTGTAAGAAAGCCTCCCACTGACTCCACGCTGACTGATACGCACGTCTTGTGGATTGCGCCAAAGATGACTCCGCCAACTCGATCATTCCGACTCGACCCACTGCCATGCATAGAAAGGACAAGGGATGCCGGTTAATTGAGCCAAAGGAGCTAGCTCCCTAAAGCGGCGCCATTGGAAACGCGAAAGCGCATCTGCCACCTTATTCACCTCTCCGGGTACATGTCTGGCCCGGAAAATTATATCATTTTCCAAACATTTCAGAACAAGTCTACGTAAAAGGTTCACTGCCGGCAATGACGTAGCGCTTTGGCGATTTATTGCCTGCACAACCCCAAGGTTATCACACCAGAAAACAACATTCTGGCCCGCTAACCTATGACACCATAGATCAATGGCTAAAACTATTGGGAATAACTCTAAAACCAGCAAATTTGCCACCAAACCGCTCTGACGCCACCCCTCAGGCCAAGGAGCTGCACACCACTCGTCCTGAAAAATGGCCCCAAAACCATTCGCCCCAGAGGCATCTGTGTGTAATTCCAACAAAACATTCGAGACTTGTCTCTTAGGCCATATCCGCACTCCATTGAAAGACTGCAAGAATTTGGCCCATACTCTCAAATCTCCCTTTATTTCCGCCGATAGGCGTACTCTGGCATGAGGCCTTTTTAAGCCTGATGTGGCCATTTGCAATTTTCTAGAAAAAATACGTCCCATCGGTATCACCCTGCATGCAAAATTGAGCGATCCGAGAAGAGACTGAACCTGACGCAAGGAGCTACCCTGTGAACTAATCGCCTCAGAAACCGCTGCCCCCAACTTGTTTATCTTTTCCTCAGGCAAACGACAACAACCTGCAATGGTGTCTATCTCTATGCCCAAGAATGACAAACATGTGTTAGGCCCTTCAGTCTTGTCATGCGCCACTGGGACCCCCATGATTTTGAACAATGCCGTAGCTGAAAAAAGCGTGTCTGCACACACTGCGGATGAAGGGGGACCTATAAACAAGAAATCATCCAAATAATGGGCGATTCCTTGATGACCCGTTCCTGCTTGTACGCACCAATGCAGGAATGAACTAAACTTTTCAAAAAGAGCGCATGACACTGAGCACCCCATGGGGAGACAGCGATCAATGTAGAAACCGTCCTGTAGCCTAAAGCCCATGAATCTAAAAGATTCTGGGTGAAGCGGCAGCAGTCTAAATGCCGATTCAATGTCTAACTTGGCCAATAAAGCCCCTTGCCCAAAGCCCCTAACTAAAGTCAAGGCCTCCTCAAAGGACTGGTAATTGACTGAACTGAAGCTAACATCTATTGCGTCGTTAACTGAAAAACCGGGAGGATGGGATAAATGCTGTATTAGACGGTATTTACCCGCAGCCTTCTTAGGGACAACTCCTACAGGGGAAATTATCAAATCAGGAATTGGGGGGGAATCAAAAGGCCCAATCATACGACCCAAGCTAACCTCCTTCATAACCTTATCCTTCAACACATCAGGAAGCAAGACTGCTGACCTAAGATTCCTGCCCGATGACGACCTAATTTCTCCTACTACTGGAAGCTGAAAACCATGATGAAAGCCTTGGGATAGACACTGGGCTTGAACAACATCTGGGAAAAAACTAAGCCACTTATCTAGAACTTTTAAATCAATAGGGGATGGCCCCTTAGTTAGCACCTCCTGGCGCACCGCGGCCCCTACCCACTCCTGATGACTGCCTGGTACAATCCTTAGCTGGGTGACTGCCTCGGCATTTGGAGCATACGTGTCTATATCTACAAGAGTCACCCCTTCCGCACGAGGCATTGTTATACGCGAAACATCTGTTCTTACTGTTTTGGGGAGTACTACGCCTCCCCTGGCTCTGAAACCTAGGTACTACAGGAGGCATAGCATCTTCAGTTGGCAGCATCAGTGCCATCCATGACTCAACGTCCTTACACCCAAATGGGATAGTATGCATTTTGTTTGCCTTGCTACGAAAACTCTCATCGTAACGCCTCCAAATTGTACCACCCGCGTTAATCCACAGATCATTAATCAGGTGTAGGTACCTCCACACATCCGCCCTGGTGTCTGGTCTAGACTCCACATAGATGGCAGAGAATATACAATACCCCCTCAACCAGTTTGAGAACATTCTATAATTTTCTTCACCCATTCCTCCCTTACCACAGGCAGCCAGCAATTCTTTTTTGGCTGCAGAGGTGAGCATAAACAAATCGACATAGTACCCTTTGTCAATCCTATCCTTTGAACTGCGACGCACGCCTCTTAACAATGCTGTATTGTCGCATCGTACCATAGGACCGCCTAAAGCCGTGGGTGGAGCTATGCCTGAAGGGGTCACCCTAGCGGGCTTCGCTAAATGCTCTGTTAAGATTTTTAAAAGCTTACGCGGACCCTGACCTTCCTCATCTGATTCTTCACTAGTGGTAGCTAAAGGAGGACTGCGTGTATGTGAACGATGTGCCAAAATAGAATCACACTCACCACTTTGCGCAGATGTCCCTGGTAACGCAAGTGCTTGGGTTGATGTTTCTTCTCTTGAAGCCGAATCCCCTGCTGGCTCCGTCTGTAAGGCAGAGCTCCCCGTCACTGTGATAACTTCTGGCAATGGCGCGGCCGCCCCTCCGCCCGATACTGCCGTCACTGAAACAGAATGTATGTTAGCTACTTCAGACACAAACGACTGGTTAACCCTAACTCCTGAAATGCTGTTTAACGACTTTATTGGGACAGGCGTACCAAAGGAAAAACCTGGGGCTGGTGGGCGGGCCAGATCTTGGGAGGAACCAAACCCAAAGGGGGAGCTATTGAGATCAGGGACGGGTATATTTGTAATGCTTGCATTAGAAGCATGCCCATAACTTGAAACATAAGGAGGTGGATACGGTGCCATCCAATTCTGCATTGGCCGCTGGACCCTATCTGGATTAGGAGGAGGATACGGTAGTGACCAGGGAGGCAGGTTCCCGTGGGGCGCCTCCAACTGTGCTACTGCTGGTCTTGCCCATGGACTAAGCGACTAAGCGTTGTGTTTGGGCTTTGCTGAAAGCTCCCAGACTGAACCAGCACCGAGGGGTGACCCCCGACATTGATTGAATCGCAATATGGAAGCCTCTGCAGAGGAACATTAGCAGCTTGTATTGGAGATATGAAATTATACTGTATAGGGGGCCCAACCTGAGGTGGTGAGGGTGTGTGTAATTGAGAAGATAACATGGGCTGAAAACTTACATTATGAGCCATATGAGGGCGCACTCTACCCTTGATCCATCCCTGAGGCATAAGTGGGGGGATAATATTAATTTGAGGTATACTGTCACCACTGCTGCTGTGTAACCAGGGTCTGTGACTTGTGGCAGAAACAGAGACATGCTGTGACTCCAAATTTACCTCATTCACAGCTATCAGGTGATTACCAACGGGGGAACTGTAAGAGGAAGCCAGTGCCTGTAAGCTTCCCTCTCCCCCTGCTGCCCTGGGGGAGACCTGACCTGCCAAATTGGGAGGTGGAGAGCGAGGAGGCAGGGAGGACTGGCTGGACCTAGCAGAGGTAGGAGAAGGAGATCTCCTCCTCTGCTGACTATGCTGCACAGCAGCGCTGGCGTCCCCTGAGGCAGCCAGCGCCGCTGATCTCTCTGGAGCCCGGGACCTGCGAGCGCCGCCCCTCCCCCCCTGCCCAGATCTCCGTTGAGACCCAGCGACAGGGGAGTCCCCTGCAGCAATATTAACAGCGCTGGGATGCACGCTTTCAGGCAGCGCTCCCAGCGCTTCACTAGAGGGGGCAGAGCTGGATAAAGTAACAGGCGGGCGCAGACTCCCGGCCGGGAGCTGTGACCCGTCTGACAGACGTGCAGGGGGGCCCGCTGATCTCCTAGGTCTGGACATTTTTGGCAAGGAGAAATACAGGGGAACAGAGAAAATTGAGAGAGGGGAGGAGAAGAATGAGGGAATGGGAAAAAAGGAGGGGGAGAAGGAAAAAAGAGAAAGAGGAGAAATAAATGAAGAAAAAGAAAAACGAGGGGGGTTAAAAGATAAGGTGAAGGATGAGTTTAAACAGAAAAAGATGAAAACAGGGAGTTAGAAAAGATAGAAAGCTAAAGCAATAAAAACGATCTTATCTGTCTCCAGGGAGCTCCTGCATCAGTGAAATCACAGGAAGGAAAGGTCTAGAAGCCCATGGGAGTTTCTAATGAGGTGACTGAAACCACTCCCCATGGATTCTATTGGCTGGGACTAAAACAACTTTAACCCCTAATGGGTAAGGACCTGAAAAACATAATCCATGCATTTTAAGTGCCCTCAGCTAAAATGGCTTCACTTAACAAAGTTACTGGATTCTAGCTTTGTGCTCTTCTACCACCGTCAGCTGATTATAATGGAACAATGTACTTCACTATTGTAAAATATAGAGCTATTAGGACCCACTGAGTGCTATTGTGACTATATCCGGCCTTGTGCTCTTATACTACCCACAAAAACTCAAGGTGCTTTCTGGTGTCTTTTTATTTGATTTGGAACCTATTTTTTTTTTGTTTAAGGTGACCCTTTTCTAGGTCTATAAATATAGTATATTTGTTTAATATTGTAGTTTAGACAGGGGGTGGAATAGTAAAATAAAATGTAATCTTTTGTGGTGTTACCCTCTTCTACTCTGATATATCCCTTCTGCAACCTGTTCTTTAATGTAATATGCTTAATATACCATCTATGCCAATACCATCTAAATACTCCAACAAGAAACTGTGACATGTACATCACCCCATAATTATCAGAGTTTGAAAAACTGAACAAGGCATCCGACCTGCACTGTTATTTTCACACTGGCATTGGTAGAATGCATCAAGTCAATTTTGCAATAGTGCTTAATCTTTTGTTTACTGACCTACATAAATACAGTCCAAAAAAAAAATACCTAGGCAGTCATCCAACAGCAGATTGATACTGTACTTATCCATGCCAATATTTACAGATAATTGAGGAAACTCTTCATTAAATGGCTAACTTTTGCAGAGACATAGAAAGATTTTATGATGGGTAAATAAAGATTGTGTTCTATTTACAGCTTATTGTCAGATGTTATAAAAATGAAATAATAATTTTATTATGACATCATAAAGGACCTAAACACAAGTTTTTATCTGCAGGGCCGGATTTGCCAATACGCATGATAAGCATCTGCCGTCCGTCCGCCCCCTTCAATGTAATAGGCAGAGGGAGATCCCTCCGGAAAGCAGTGCCAACTTGAATTTACTACCCATCTCTTCAAGATAATTTAATTATTTAACCTGCATTAATAACTGTAAATGAGTAATGCAGATGGAAGCAGAAGTTATCCCTTGACAAAGCGGACGGCGAAATGTACATTGGGACATTTTGAACGTCATTTGTGATGTCACAGAACCGGGAAGCGATGGCACCGGCGACAATGAAGCCTCTTCCATCGGCGTTACTCGTTTACAGTTATTAATGCAAGTTAACTCATTTCAATAAGGGGACTACAAGATTAAAGAATAAATAAGAATATCAATTCCCCGCTTTATTATCATTCCATAGTATATTAGACACCTGCAGGTTAATATACATGATGTAGCAGTATCCTGGAGGACATGAGATGTTAATGCTAACTATAGGATTTGCATAGGTCGATAGCTATTAGTGCATATATATCATTCTTATAGGGAACAATATATTATCTTTGAAACAAAGGTGATATATGTGATATATAGGGCATCATATATTAACCCATTGAAATGTTCGATCTCATGGATTATACGACTGCTCACAATAAAATGAGAGAGACAATTAACATGCAATATATTAATAAAAACATACATGTGGACATAAGGGTGGCACCCACTGAAGGGTTCTGATTGTTTTCATTTCACAATTTTCCATACTTATCTATTCAGCTTTTCTTACTATGATTTTAATATTTCACCTATATTAGTCTCCAAGTAAAGGCTTCAGCCAACTACTATGTGACTAATAATTTACAAATGACACATAAATATATGAGATATTATTTTTAGTGAACTAGAGTGCTTTTTGATGTCTTTATTCTAACTCTGGTCTTTAAGATTTAAATTGTTAATCTGTTAGATTAGCACCCCCTCACTTGTATTTGTAAATTATATTTGAGTCTTTTTTTAATTCAGAAAAGAGGATGGTCCTATTCCTAGTGTGATTCCAAATTTGCAGTTTTATTGAAACATGTTTGATTGGCTTTATAGTAATGTAATTTTCTAAAATATTTAAAAATAAGCTCTAAGTATCTGCTACACAGTGGCAGCCTTACTGTTCAGTTCTGACGATTATTTTTATATGTGATAAGAAGCAGATCCATTCCATACTTACTATAGAGGGCACCAATTCAGGCTACACTGCATACCTCCCGTCATTTCTGATTTGGAACGCAATATAACCCACACCCGGCCTTCCAAACCATGAAGCCAAATTGAGAGGCTCTGATCCTGAATCTCAAATTCCTGCCACATTTTAGCCATTGAAATTAGGAGTGCTCAATCTAAATTGGGACTGTTGGTTTGTACGCCGGGCTGGCATTACTATTAGGTGACCCTAATAATGTCACTCATTCTTTGTTGCCAATGGGACTCCCACACTGAGCATTAGCTAGTGGGCTGGCGATGCAACAGCTGGCTGCTGTTCCATATTATTGATAGGCTGGTAGTGGGGTGCTGGGCATTTCTGAATTATATTCTTATTTTACTATTTGTTGTTGCACCAACTACTTTTTTTCCAGAAATATTATGGAGGTGAGTTCTTGGACAGCATGGCATAAGCATGTGGGGTGCACAATTATTTAGGGTGTATTCACATTAACAATGCCGCAAGGGAGCATCAATTGCAAATGCAGCCTAGCATTCACGTATATATTTATGACGGTATTTTGTTCTTGCCTAGTGAAATTACGAAAAGGTTTTTGCAGAGTCTCTGATTTATTTTATGACAGCTTGAAGCTCACTTTACCACCTCTCACTCAGAACATTTTATCCCTAGGTCAACATGCATCCAGAATGCAGATAGTGGTTTTAGTTGTTACAGAAACACAGCAGAGAATTTGTTAGGAAAACATGTTTTATGTGTTTGAGAAAACCCAGACAATTAGTGTATATCTGTGCACATTAAAGCCACCGATGAGAGCAGTCAAATATTTGAAGTCGAAAAAAGAGTTTCATTACTAAGAAATAATTCCATAAAGAATGCAGTAAGCTTTAGATCTTGTGTGTGTGCAGCGCTATTGCCAAGTCTGCACATCTGTGAGTGAATAAATA
This sequence comes from Mixophyes fleayi, assembly GCF_038048845.1. Taxonomy (NCBI): domain Eukaryota; kingdom Metazoa; phylum Chordata; class Amphibia; order Anura; family Limnodynastidae; genus Mixophyes; species Mixophyes fleayi. The sequence continues at coordinate 307,283,226 of NC_134404.1, read as the reverse complement.
CCTATTACCGAGTGTTATAAAGAGCAGATTACCATTCAAGCATTAACAAACCCTCCGTGCTGGAATCTACAGTATGTTCCTATTTTCTCTGAAGATTTACACTGGTTGCCAAGATTACAAATCTGGTAATGTCCTTTTTATACCGAATCTTCAACACAGACAGGCAAAACAGGAAGCCATGGCATATAATACATTTTAGTACAACAAGTAAAATAATGAGCAATTTTCTGCTTTAATGAAGGTTTGATGTGTTAGATGAAGAGGTGTTACTGATCTTCATAGGCCTATTCCTAGGCATTACGAGACAGACTTGAGCACTAGAGAGTGAACGATACTATAATAGATGATGCAATTTATATAGAGACTGCAGTGGGAGAGCACAAGCTGTTTCATACACCTGCTTTCCATAAGTCTCCAATGAGTCTATCAAAGGAATGATAAAAAGCCATTACTGTCTGTTTCTGTGGTTAAGAGTGTAAATGGACCTGTGTCCATCCTTTATTTCATGCCTGAGTACAAACTGAATTCTGAATTATTTGCATGCTTATCTTAACCTACGTGCACTTTGTGCCGTCAGGTTGTGGGACAGTTACACCCTCCGCCTGGTCTTCCATTACTCACAAGTTGCGAACCTTCGCCCTACATTTATTCCTACTGCACATCAGCATGTACATGAATATCTATGTAAAATACTTGCTAATTTGACATTGTCTGTCCATCATCATCATCATCATCATCACCATTTATTTATTTATTTATATAGCGCCACTGATTCCGCAGCTCTGTACAGAGAACTCATTCACATCAGTCCCTGCCCCATTGGAGCTTACAGTCTAAATTCCCTAACATACACACACACACACACACACACACACACACACACACACACACACAGATTAGGGTCAATTTTGATAGCAGCCAATTAACCTACCAGTATGTTTTTGGAGTGTGGGAGGAAACCAGAGCACCCAGAGGAAACCCACGCAAACACATGGAGAACATACAAACTCCACACAGATAAGGCCATGGTCGGGAATTGAACTCATGACTCCAGTGTTGTGAGGAAGAAGTGCTAACCACTTAGCCACCATGCTGTCCATACCAGCACGCACCATCTATGTGCTATGGTATTCCCCTTTCCAATGCTCCAGCAGTGTGTGGGACCAGATTAAAGTGGCCCTAATAATGATGGTCATGTGCACAGTATACATATGTAAGCACAATGTGAGATTTTGGGTTATCACACTCAATTAAAATGCAATCCAACTGGATGGAATTTGGTCGGCTATGATAGCTAACGGAGTCGAGTACTCATCGTCCAGGTCAAGATTTAATTTTTTTTTCCCCACCCTACACCACTTTTTCAGCAGCATCTTATGTCACATTACCACATTGCCCTATGACCCAAGCCTTCTCAACTGCCCATCTATATAAAAATATATTAGTAATTATAATGAACATTTTTTGTTTATGTTGATAGGCATAGATGAAACAAATGTGGTATAATCTGACACGGATTCAGTTCTGCAGCCTTAGACCCTTTCCTATGAGTTCCAGTAGATCAGCATGGCACCTGAACAGAGACATTTTTGTCATAAAAGTGAAAGGAGTTAATTTACTGCTCTGATAGTTCAGTGGTCTTACCGAATATACAGATTGCAATGTGTGTGGAGAGCTTAACCACGCCCACATTTACAGTTGACATCCCTATTTGCTAAACCACTCCCTAAAAATCTGGGACTGTATGGGGTTAGGTAAATTTAGTCCAATGCAGTACATTTTTCAGTTAATTTATATAACAAATAAAGTTACAGGCAGCTCTAACTATCAAGTGTACTTCAGCTTTAAAGCGGTTGTGTTCTGTAAGAATACTACAGTAAAGGTCATCTGGATTGCCCAAGGCAGCCTCCAAAGCAGAGCTTAACATTAGAATGTGTAAGTAGGATATGACCCAGTGGCGGATCCAGGGGGGGGCGATCGGGGCATTCGCCCCCCCCTAGCAGCAAAAAGCTAGGTCCCAGCCGCCGATTAAAATGGGAGGGGAGGGGCTAAGCGCGAGCGGGGGGCGGGGTTAAATGTGGGCCAGCCAATCAGAGTGGTCCTAGCCGGCGACCACAACGGGAGGGGGCAGGGCCAATCGCGGGCGGAAGGTGGGGTTAACGCAGGCCAGCCAATCAGAGCAAAAGGGGCGTGATTATGCAAAGTCGCCCCCCCCTAAACATAAAGTCTAGATCCGCCCCTGATATAACCAGAGATTCATGTGGTTAATAAAGTTGCTGTTCCCCCCTTTTACCCAATGGTCCTCCTCAGGCCTGATGTGATAAGCATGCAGAATTGTTTGGTGTCACATCTGGCACATGGATCACTGGTAAAGAACATCCTGGATCTTACTGCACCAGGAATTCATCTACAGCAGCTGTCTTTCCCTTTGGGCAGAATGATTCGGTGCCTCAGAGCTTGAGCAGATTCCTATAAAGCAAGGCAGATTGCTGGAGATAGCAGAGCATAGTACCGAATCAGAATCTACAACTAGGTTCTACGTAGGGAGATATGGCCGGTGGTACTTACTATTACGACTGTTTAAATCACGACACTACTTACCCTGCCACGATGAAACCGAAGACCTCATCGATGACTGAGTGGAAAGACTGAGAGCTTCAAAGGAAAACTTTACTAAATTGTGGAAGCTGAAGATCCCGGCAGCGTCAGATTGAAGGGACACTGTCGTCCGACCTCTTAAGGTAGTAATTTCAAGAGGCACTGCCTGTACAAGGTTCTTTAATAAGCCATGTTCATTGTACAGGCAGCTCCTCTTTAAATTACTACCTTAAGAGGTAGGACGACAGTGTCCCTTTAATCTGACGTCATCGGACGCTGCTGGGATCTTCAGCTGCCGCAATTTAGTAAAGTCTTCCTTTCAAGCTGTCAGTCTTTCCACTCAGTCGTCGATGAGGTCTTCGGTTTCATCATGGTGGGGTAAGTAGTGTCTTGATTTAAACAGTCATTATATAGTACCCAACCCGATACGGCATGTGCATAGTTGCAGGCGTCCACCTGAATAGGTGCTGGTTCCTGATTAAGCATGTCATGTGACTTGTGCATGCTTTTCTGCAGGTACTCATTGTGTTGACTGGAACTCTTTTTACTCCACCCTGTCCTTTGACTTGTACCTTGGGCACAAATTTTATACCTACAGTTGTATTATCTATTATTTGTGTCCCAACTTAGCTGGTTTTTACCATGTTTATTTGGGACTCTGACCTTAGTTATCTATTTATGTATCTGCGCTAGGTAAATCACACAAAAATTTAATAAAAATATTATGCACAATTACATACACAGTGGTTATGGCCATAAACACCCCCACAGGGCATAAAATAACAAAACATACAATGTATAGAATACAGCAAATACACCTTATTAGGGGTACTGAGTTGAAGCGCTGATGATTAAAGATGGTCTTGACTCTTTGACTGTTTATACGGGCAGAACTCCATGATATACCTTAATTGGTTCTAGTTCAGCTGACTCAATAGATAAAGGGTTTTGTCCCTATTGTTAAACAGCGGACACTTCATTTTCCACATGATCCAGTGTACTTATAAGCAATATATCATCTCATCTATACAATATGCTAAAAATCTAAAGGTGATATTTATGAGTCAAGACCATCTTTAATCATCAGCGCTTCAACTCAATACCCCTAATAAGGTGTATTTGCTGTATTCTATACATTGTATGTTTTGTTATTTTATGCCCTGTGGGGGTGTTTATGGCCATAACCACTGTGTATGTAATTATGCATAATATTTTTATTAAATTTTTGTGTGATTTACCTAGCGCTTTATTATCTTTATTTACCAGCATTTAAAGCTGCTGGTAAATCATCTTTTAGGTTGCATTAGCGCCCGGATGTGTTTGTTTGTTTTTTAATCTATTTATGTATCTGTGCTGCCTGCCCCTGAACTTGGACTAAAACTCTGATTTTGTACCTAAGATGCCGGCTCCAACCTTTGCCTGTATATGACCATTCTCCTGTCTGTCAGCAGCTACTTAATGAGGCTAGCTTGGGAGCCAGGATCTCTGGTACTTCTCAGTGAGTCAATCACTCTCTGGTGAAGCAGAGTCCCCCTTAGACTCCACACCACAGGTTAGCAAGAACCAGTTATAAGTGGCATAGTGGGCAGCACTGTGGATTAGTGGTTAGCAATTCTGCCTCATAGCCCTGGTGTCATGAGTTTGATTCCCAACCATGGCCTTAGCTTTGTGGAGTTTGTATGTTCTCCCTGTGTTTGCGTGGGTTACCTCCTGGTGCTCCTGTTTCCTCTCACACTCCAAAAACATACTAGCAGGTTAATTGGCTGCTATCAAATTGACCCTGGTCTCTCTCTCTCTGTCTGCGTGTAAGTGTATATTAGGGAACTTAGACTGTAAGCTCCAATGGGGCAGGGACTTATGTGAGTAAGTTCTCTGTGTAGCGCTGCAGAATTAGTGGCGCTATATAAATAGCTGATGATGATGATCCATGTCTGGGACATTATGTGACTTTGCCAAAATGCTAAGCATAATATAAGTTCAGGTCACCAGTTGAAGCAGGTTAGTGAGCAATAAGCCATAGTCAGCCTAAAGTATAAGAGAAAGAGATTTAGCGGTATAGTAGGTCATTCAGAACTGAATTACAGAATGTATACTTGACCAGAATACATTCTGGAATTTCAGTATAGTCTGTGCACACTGTGTTCATACTAATACAAAGTGACATAGCTAGGACGGCCCATTTGGGCAGGGTAGCCATGTAGAAGCAGAAGAGGCTTGAATAAGCTCTCAAACAATGGTAGTTTTATTCCCATTCCCTAATAACTAAGAAGAGACAAGTAGTGGATTACTATTGCTTTGTTTGTTTCACTGAGTTATTTCCTGAAAAAGTACAAATCTTACTGTAATCCATGGCAACCACTCAGTAATGAACTTTGATGTAGTGTAAGTTATACAATTAAAGCCATTTCTTATTAGCTGTCATTTATACACCACTAATGAGAGTTAATAGAATGGTCCATTATTATCATAAACATTTATTCATGTAGTGCCAGCAAATTTCGTAGCGCTTTACAGTTGGGAACAAATACAGTAATAAAACAATACTGGATAGTACAGACAGACAGTTAAGAGGCCCCGCAAGCTTGGAAACTGTGGGTATAATATTGTTTACTCCTCCCATGTCACTCGCAAGGCACTGTAAAGAGTAAATAATAAATTTACATGTTATAAATGAGATTATTAGCAACCGTTTCCATGTTGCTGCCCTATGTGACATAGCATTCTATACGGGATAACACATTCCCTAGTGTAAATCATATGAATACTGTAAATTATATGGATATTAGAAGTCACAGAGCAGTTCTGTTTCCATATAAATGCACAAGGCTATAATCCAGGTGTTTTTATACAGGTCACAGAAATCCGAGGTGACTACTATGAAGTGACTATCTGTACTATTTTATAGTAGAGAGTGCATTGTTCCGTATAATGTATATTGAACACAGAATTGGAGATTAGAACTCATTGACTTTAAATAACCAAATCACAACTCACTGATTTTACATATATTATATACAGGAGTTTATACAAATGTTAATATCCCTTGTGTGCTACAAAGATATAAATGAAAGTAACAGGTAAAAAAAAGAGAAAGGAGCACTGTTACAATGGGAAGACAACCACACACTGCCACAGTATGCCAAGAGAAATATAAAGCTGCATTACACACAGCTACACAGAAATGCACAACTTGGACACATTGTCAACAATACACTAAATGTTGTTTACAATTTTTAACTGGATATTTTATAGACTACTATAAGTCTTCATGTTGAGTCACAGACTGTGGGTGATGTCGCTGTCTGTGGGTGGGAGGTCACTGTTGCTAGCAGTTGGCACTGGCTCAACTGGCTGTCAGCAGGCACACCCACAAGGAGGTAGTGGCCTTTGCTGTGTGTCCCCCACAGGTTGCAGCCCTAGGCCCAGGCTAACCTCACTATGCTGTATTTAACAGTGATCGAAAAATTGACTGTAGGACGTGGCACAAATCTAGTTGAGGAAAGGATGAGCAGCACAGGTTCCCGGTCAGAATAGAAACTGAAATTCAGTTTATGAGCAGACAGTCAGAATCAGGATGGATCAGTAACTGGTGGCCAGAACAGGAGATAGATATCAGATACAAAGCTGCTCAGGAGCAAGCTGAGTCAGTAACTGGTAATTCGATAAGCACATTGAAAACAGTATAGGGTAACAAGTAACCTGTTACTCAGCACAGTAATGTGACCAAATACATTAATTGTAATATTTTGCTAACATGAATTGTATTTTTATGTGCCATGTGCGATGTTTGATATGATCCTGGATTATCAAAATATGGATAAAGAGAAAATGCTATAGTGTAGTATGCAAGAATGTAAAATACAGAACAAGTACAGTCATTTTGAAGGTATTACAGGAGTGGGGAGTCAGGGTCAGGAGTTATAGACCGTGTGATAACATAACTATTAATATTTTGTTATCAGGCATAAAACAGCTGTAAGAAGCTATTTGCAACTGATAACCTGCTGCTACAGTGATGGTTAATTAGAGACCGAGTCACTGTGCGGTGTGGATTGCTGGGGCTATAAACATTCATTAGGAGACATTTCCTACCTTTTATAGTTTTTCATTGAGGTCCGCTGGGGGCACTTCTCACAAGGTTAATGATGTTGATTGTGACTTTTGTTCATTGAGCCATGTGAACCAGTCCAGTGTTGGCAGTAAGACGCTGAGATATAGGCTTAATTCATACACAGATTAATACCACAACTGTGTTTTTTTCTTATGCACTGAAGAATCAAAAACAATGTAAAGAATTTGGAAATAATAAATACATTTATGATCCCTGGTTATTTTGTATAGAAAGGATAAATGTAAGGTAATGTAAGAGTTTGCTATAGGTAAAACCCAGTCATCCTTGTGACAAGATTTTAAGATGCATTTGTCTAGGGTCAAAGCATCGTTTTGTTCCCAGACATCCTGTGCTCATCCGTGGTCCCTGGTATTGGAGTGGGCAGGAATAGAACAACCTCTAGTCAGATCATTGGAATGTTCACATGATGACAGTATTTCAGGAGATGAGAGTAAATGTAATAGTTCACTATCATATTGTCTCCTCCACCTATGTTGCTTGCAAGGCACTAAAAACAGTAGAAATCTAGTTTACATATAATTCATATATTATATATCATGTAGACCTTGTGGGACGCTCTAACTTGTCCACACATATGGGTGAGTAAGCGAAAGGCACGGCTGTGTGTAACAGGGGCAGTGTCATTTAGTAGATGGTAAATGGACGCAAGTGGTCAGGCACCGGCGGAAGTTAAATAGTGAAAGGAGCATGGTCCCCAACAGTACTAGTCAAGGAGACTTGGCCTGTGGTCCCCCCAACCGTACCTCCAGCTAGAATTGGCCACTCCTCCTTTTTGGGTTATGTCCCTATTTCAAAGAGGAAGTGTTGGGAGGTTGTGTATATGTGTAATGTGTTCTTATTTCTGGAACATATATATAAACTTTTAGTGGTTTTACTTTTTCTGAGGATCTGCAACTCTTAGGGTATTTCCTTCTGTAATGTTACTGATTTCTAGCCCTTCACTATCTTTTATTACGTCATTGCGTCCTATCCGTCCCCGACCTCACAAAGCCACCATCTACATCTACTGGAGGGGAGGTCTGGAAAGTCGCCCACTATGAGGCTGTATTCTCAGTAACGTCATTAGGTCCAAGTGAATTGATAACATAATTAAAATTGCTTCAACCTGCAGAATGGCTGCCTCAGCCCTATGAAGGAGACAGGTGGACGTCATATTGTAAATACTAAGTACATCTTATAATGTTCATAGAATAATGTTTCAATGAAATTTGCAATAGATATCTGAGTCGCCACCACTTTTAATACAGCCATCATATCCGCACCCACGTTAGTCACTTTGTATCATGTTTTCTGTCCTGTGCCAGGTTAAGCCTCACGTCCTATTTCAATATTGTGACCTTTATCAGAACTGCAAAAGTCATTTTAAGGTTTGGCTGGAGAGAGGATTAATTAACTCAGTTGCTAAAATGTTTTAATTACATTTGGATACTTCATACTGCTTACAGATTTACAACGCTTCTTTCTGTATAACGTTTGCTTATCAGTGCTTCAAGAATGCTGCTCTTAATGTTTCTTTGAGCCCAAAGAAGATCAAACTGTATTTTGAAATGAAGCAATTAATGCAGACTGTAATTCTGCTCACACCGAGAGAACAATTATTTCAGAAGCCATCCTTCTTCTCTGGCAGATTAAGAGAAAGTCGGGGACAGGCTGGACGTTGTGGCAAGGATGCAATTGACCTACAGGCTGGTGTGATTTTAATGATTTTACCCACTGTGGGAGGTCAATTGCCCATCACAAAGACCTGTGGAGTTAAGCCACTGCCTACAAGGGAACCTATTAATAATCAGATACATATCTCAAATTTGAAAGGGAAAAAAGAATGTGCATCTTTCATCTACTTTGAAAGTTCCTTTCTGAATATAATTTTTATTACTGTATTTAAAATGTTGTTAGTGCTGCTCATAGGCTCATTCCCTGCGCCCAGGTAAGCCGTATTCACATGGTTAATCTGGTTTACTTGGCTCTGCAACTACGGTACATATTAAGAAGGAGCAGACAGTACACATAAGTGTTGGATGGACATGTATCTATGCAGTGGCGCACGCAGAGACCCCTCCCCTCCGCTAAAAAAGTGCCCTATATAGTGGCACTGTACTATACAGCAGCCGTGGCGCTGTCAAAGAGGCGTCCGCGGCGGTGCTGTATTGTATACAGCACCGCCGCGGACGCTTCTTTGACAGTGCCGCGCCTGCTGTATAGTACAGTGCTGCTTAAACTTAAGCTCTCTCACTTTTTTTTTTCTTTCTGGTGGAGGGGAAACCCCACTTAAAAATGCTCCGTGCGCCCCTGCCATGTTCTGTCCAGCGTTTTCTCTGAAGCATTTTGCTGTCATAACACACAAACTATGTTCATAACTTTTATTAAATAACACAATCTTACATAAATATAGAATTACGTATATTGTGGTAGCTACTTAAGTACATTACACATTTCAAGTCTTTAAATGCCAACTTTCCAGGGGGCAACGCCTGAGTCATTTTTGCTAGTTGTAGCTGAAGCACTGTTGAAGCATCGATTGCTTTTTTTTGGCTGTCATAATAAACGGTTATGATCAATTTCTCTTGTTTACATAACAAGTTTACTTTTTCTAAATGCAAAAGAACAGTGATTAGGTAGTGGCTCTAACACGCTAACCTAAGCTGACTCCTTCAGGAGTTTAAACATGAACATAATTTATGTATTTTGATCATATCCTGCTGAAGATTGGGAATCAATGACAAAACACCAGCTAGGAAAATAAAATGTACAGGAAGATGAATTGATTTCTCCATTGTGTCTGATTTCTACAGTAAATGCAGTTAAGAGACTCTTTTCAGGGCTTCATAGCACAGTTAGTAATATGTCTTTGGGAAATAAATGTAATCTTAAATGCTTTTTCTTAATTAAAAAATGTTTAGCATTTTGTATAAATTATGCAGTATTGCCTGTTAGAGGTACAACAATCAAATATTTTCCTTATGTTTGACAAGTCGAAGCTATGAAATACATTTCTGGGATGCAGTTAATAAGCAGATATGTATATTGAGTGACAGAAGAGGAAAATCTGAATGTATCAGTGTCAAACGTCCGTACATCTGTCTGCATATTCGTATGGCTCTCATAATGTTCTCACATAAAACCAAGCCTCCAGTTTGGCTAAAAGTTTTCCCCCTTTACAGTCATCTGTTTTGGGTTCCAATACAGTAAAATTGTTATAGAGTCATATTCCAATTATATTGTTTATCTAGAAACATTAAAAGACTGAATTTGCAATCACAGCCATTCCTTGTTAAAGATTTTGAGTGGCAGAAACGGAGAGATTTGGGAGAAGCAGAGCAGCAAATAGCAGTAAAATCCCAGAGTTACTGATTACTGCACTGCTGGAAATTGTAGAAACGGATGGCATATATTTCTGTTTAATACATATTTATTTAGTTTTTTTTTAATAACAATGGTTGTGGGTGTAGGACCATTCCTGGCTCGTTTACCACTCGAGGCTCCGTGTAACGTGGTTCCCTCACCTTTCCTCGGGGGAGGGGCATAGGTCGGGCGGCACGAAGAGCAGATAAACAGCAGGTAACTTGTGCCTTCTATAATACATTCCCTTGTTATCCTTCACTCTGGCTTGACGAGAGAGAATGTGTCCGTGTATAAATCGTTCTACACTAACAGCGGGACAATCAGTCTTGTATATTGTAGTAGCTACTTAAGTACATTCCACATTTGAACCCTGTAAACGTCAGTTTCTCAGGGGTGGCATATAATTGTATTTAATTGAATTGTCTCCCCAAGCCGCCCTCCAGTTCCAGCTGCCTGAAGCAGGCACTCACGTCGCTGCATGATAGGAATGCCTGGGTGGGAGTGGTACAGAGAATACTGGAAATTTGATTTGTAAGTCAAAATAAGACAATTTATTTGACCCTTTGTAGTCTAGAGGTTTGTGAACTGGTTTTCGGGAGCTATGGTTACACATATTTTTTATGCTATGCCTAAATGTTCACTCCTCCATGACTTAATATTCAAAATAAGACTAATTATTTTTATGCCCCTCTAGATTTTGAACTGTAACTACTCTGCCCCGTCTCCCAAAGTGTTTTCCTTTTCTACAGTACAGTTTACAATTTGCTGCCTACAAATCAATTATTCCCATTAGCAGAAGATGTAATATGTTGTAAATTTTCACAAATAATTAGATCCTTCACTCTGCAATGAGGCGTGTGTGCAGTTACCTTTTCTAATCAAATAATGCTCCAAGAAGAGGTTTTGTAATTGTTTTGTTTATGAGGTTATAACTGTGCTAATGAAGTGACTAGAATTCCATACAAACACGTGATATATTTTAGTGCAATGTAATTTTAATTTCAGAATGCGGCATTTCCATCATATCATCATCACCATTTATCTATTTATCCCTCCCTTTGAGCAGGGCTCTCCTACCTCCTGTTTCCATCACTGCCCTCTGTCCTCTCGCTTCTCTCCACTCCCCTCAGTGGCTCTTAACCTGTCATCCGTGCCCACCCTCTTGGGCCCAAGTTACCTGCCTGTACTCGTATGTGCCGTGGCGCAACCTGGGGTGGAGAAAAAAAAGTAGGGGGGAGGGGGTGAGAGAACACAGGGTACCAACAATATACGTATATGCTTATGTTGAAGCAGTTGATTATAGCTCGTTTTGCTGGTGTTAGAGCTATAGACACATCTAGTTTACAGACGGTACCACTCCACAACAATATACACTGCAATAGAGCTGTAAACAGGGCAAAAGAGCTATAGACTAACACCAGCAAAACGTGCTATAATCAACTGCTTCAACATAAGCATATACGTATATTGTTGGTACCCTATCTGTGTTCTCTCACCCCCTCCCCCCCTACCTCTTTTTCTCCACCCCAGGTTGCGCCACGGCACATACAACGAGTACAGGCAGGTAACTTGGGCCCAAGAGGGTGGGCACGGATGACCGGTTAAGAGCCACTGAGGGAAGTGGAGAGAAGCGAGAGGACAGAAAGCAGAGGGACCGAGAGGAGGTGAGCTGAGTAGCTGGAGAGCGCAGTTAAAAGTGATGGAAACAGGAGGTAGGAGAGCCCTGCTCAAAGGGAGGGATAAATAGATAAATGGCGATGATGATATGATGGAAATGCCGCATTCTGAAATTACAATTACATTGCACTAAAATATATCACGTGTTTGTATGGAATTCTAGTCACTTCATTAGCACAGTTATAACCTCATAAACAAAACAATTACAAAACCTCTTCTTGGAGCATTATTTGATTAGAAAAGGTAACTGCACACACGCCTCATTGCAGAGTGAAGGATCTAATTATTTGTGAAAATTTACAACATATTACATCTTCTGCTAATGGGAATAATTGATTTGTAGGCAGCAAATTGTAAACTGTACTGTAGAAAAGGAAAACACTTTGGGAGACGGGGCAGAGTAGTTACAGTTCAAAATCTAGAGGGGCATAAAAAGAATTAGTCTTATTTTGAATATTAAGACATGGAGGAGTGAATATTTAGGCATAGCATAAAAAATATGTGTAACCATAGCTCCCGAAAACCAGTTCACAAACCTCTAGACTACAAAGGGTCAAATAAATTGTCTTATTTTGACTTACAAATCAAATTTCCAGTATTCTCTGTACCACTCCCACCCAGGCATTCCTATCATGCAGCGACGTGAGTGCCTGCTTCAGGCAGCTGGAACTGGAGGGCGGCTTGGGGAGACAATTCAATTAAATACAATTATATGCCACCCCTGAGAAACTGACGTTTACAGGGTTCAAATGTGGAATGTACTTAAGTAGCTACTACAATATACAAGACTGATTGTCCCGCTGTTAGTGTAGAACGATTTATACACGGACACATTCTCTCTCGTCAAGCCAGAGTGAAGGATAACAAGGGAATGTATTATAGAAGGCACAGGTTACCTGCTGTTTATCAGCTCTTCGTGCCGCCCAACCTATGCCCCTCCCCCGAGGAAAGGTGAGGGAACCACGTTACAAGCGCAGACGACCAGGGTAAGCTCCCTCAAAAGAGCCCCCGCCACTTATCCCTCTACCTGCCTCTACTGACTTTTCCCCTCCCTCTCTTTCTAGCTGTGCCTGAGCCCCCAGAGTTATAGTGCTTACTGTTACTTGTACTGTGCTGTTTCACCTTGTACTGTGCCATTGTTTGTCCTTGTACGGCCCTCCGGATACTTTGTGGCGGCCTATATATAAAAATTAATAATAATAATAATATATAGCACCACCAATTCTGCAGCGCTGTACAGATAATATATGTCATTCACATCAGTCTAGATACCATAACAAACATACACAGACTAATGTTCATTTTTGTTAGCAGCCATTTAATCTAATTTCACACAGAAAAGGACTGTTGCGGAATCGAACTCCTGACCCCAGCGCTGTGAGACAGAAGTGCTAAATGTGATGCCCCATATGTCTCAGCTGTTTTGGAGTGCCAATGACTTTCACAGCTCTGAGGACCATTCTACTGGCAGTGGCATGGTAATCTTGAGAGGCATGTCCAAGGCTGGCCCAGTTGGCTACCATGAGAGGTTATGCACACGTGGAGTAGAAGAAATGTAGCTGTAGGTGTCAGAACATTTAGGATAGTTTAATGATGTAAATCATTGGGTGCTACCTTTTTTTTTTTTTTTAATTCTTTACTGGCACACTTGAGGAATAGTGTTTGGATCACTGATAATGCATGTCTAGATGACCTCAATTGTTGATATACTTTGTGGATCTCTGGTCAGTGGTCATGCTTGACAAAATTTAGAGTAGAATACACACCTGTAGCTGCCACTTTTTCAGTGCAAACCAGTGGACAGGCCAGAAGCCATATACAGCAAACAGTGTACCACTCCCTTGGAGATCCATTATCCCAACCTGCACATAATGGAGCTTATTAACAAAAAACACAAGGATTAGAAAAAAAGGAAACCTCACCAATAAGACATAACCTAGTATGTTTGCTGGAATTAACACATTGAAGGCTGTATACAAAACAGTAACAAGGCTATAACTACCTACAGTAATCTAGCTCATATTCCTAATAGTATACCTGTAGCTAAAGTTATAATAAAAATGATAACTAAACAAGAAATGAGCTGTATTTTATATATGGTCAAGATAAATGCTCAGGGCTGGATTTACATTTCTGGAGCCCTTAGGCACAGGGGCAAAATTTGGTTGAGGGATCAGCAATCCACTCTTCCCCGTTCAGCTCTTGTGAGCATGTGCGGGAACTTCACAAAGTGTGATGCCTAAACATTGGGGTTAGTTCCTTCACAAACTTTTGGTGGCCTTAACCCTTACCCTCAAGTGACCACACTCTCTTGGACTTTTAAAAGATTAAGAGAATACATAATAACAAACTGTTCGAGAAACCCCATTGTAGACACACATTACATATTCTTTCAATGCTGTACACCAAACGTAGTTCTCAAACACATTAAAAGCTAATTTATTGGAAAACAGATGTCTAGTCAACAAAACAATTATACAACCCATCTGTAATGATCAGCAGGAGTTGCTGATAAGTAACTGAGAGATAATGAAATCCCAGGGCAGGAACTGATATAAAAGGACAAGATAGGTAAACTGGGGGGTTCTGCGGAGAGAGATTATAATTTATGGGCATAGCAAGATATAATAACCAATAAAAGAAGTCACAACAAGAAAATAGTTAGACAGACCAGTTTCAGGAGTCTAGAGCATGCAGTAATATATCTGAAGGTGGTGAAACAGTAACAATTAGATGTCCTGGCAGAGGTTAATATCGGGAGTAAAATTAAAACATTAACTGGACATAGACACAACAAAGAAAATCAAACAAAAACGAGGCGGGAATAACACAAGGATGGGGAAGGGATAGGACCTATCACCCAAACTCCTACTTGGGATGGGTAAGGGATAGGACCTGTCACTCAAACCCCTACTTAAGAACCAAGGTCCTGGTCTCAGTGTGCTCCTGTACCTCCAGTATGTCTATAGCAGCCACCTTTCCCCTAGGGACAGCCCTCAGATGCCTCCAGAATGTGGCACAGCATAAGGAACATTGAAACAACAAGCAGTATAAAGCTGAAGATGACAGGACCAAGATGTTAAAATAAGGGAAGACAGCAACAAAACAAAAGAGAACATCCACAGTCAGGGAATACAGAATACATAAGAATACCAGAACTCATTGCATCGGCCTCCTTGTCCTCTTAGTACACATAAAGAACCAGGCTGGCGGATGCAGTGTTTCTTCAGACATCTCTATGAGCACCTCTCAGCTGGTTTTCTTGCTAGGAGCAGCTGCTTCTCTCTTTGTGGGGGTGCAGATGGCACTCTGTGCCTAGGCAAAAGTGCCAAGGCAACTGGCCTTGAAATGCTATATCTATATGTATTTTCCCCAGTAGGGAAATAAAACAGAGAAAATAAACCATTTTAATTTATATATTAAACCTTCCTTTCAAGCTCTGAAAACTTGTACACACATTTCTTACTCCCTTATTATCAAACATCAACAATAAAAGGCTTTCCAAATCAGTCAACAATGGTGCTCCCCCCTTACAGTTAGTTAATAGAGAGATATGTAGACCATCAATGAATTACTGTGAGATTTACTTCATCAAATTAATCCCATCCCATGGAAAGTTTGTTCTGTTAAAAGATTTCGGGACACTGGCTGTAATTTAAGCTGTGTTTAATGCTACGTTTTGGCTGTCTGCCTCTAATAAAACTTAAGCATTTCAGCAATTTAATTGGGTATAATACAGGCAGTGCAGTTGGCTTCAACTTCACTCAGAAGTAATATCCTTAGTTTGATGGGATCATTGTTCCACATTTTAATTGCAAGGTTTTTGAAAAATGCTTTCATAATGTCATCATTAGCATACCTTTTACAGGCCTATGTTAGCATGTCTGATCCAGTTTCAGATTACTTTCAGTCTCCAAGATAAATTCACTTTCATGTGCCATGGTGTTGGAGAACTGTCATGACCTTTATCTAAATAATCTACAATTAGCTGTATCTGATAATGGTTCTCCTAAGATTTACACACGTGGATATTTTTTGATTGTGTTTACTTTGTTAAATACATTCATGTTTGCATTAAAGATTATTATTGTTATTATTATTAATTTTTATTTATAGGGCGCCACTAGGTGTCCGTAGCGCCATACAGGGACAAACGAAATTACAATATGAGGAGAGACAGCACGGTACAGTAAACAATAAGCACAGTATCTCTGTGAGCTCAAAGCACAGCTAGGGGTGGGGGGGAGGGGAGATGGGAAGAACCGCATACGACGGAGCCCAAGAGGGAGGACACGGATGACAGGGAGACCCCCAGAGGGGAGAGGAGGGAGCGAGAGGGGACGGGGGGAAGAGGGTCCTCGAGGAGGAGGGCAAGGTAGCTGGAGAGCAGAGTTAACAGTGATGAAGACAGGAGGAGAGGTGACCCTGCTCAAAAGAGCGTACAATCTAAGTGGTGAGGAAGACAGACAGAGAGACACAGGGGAAAGATGCACTAAAATATAAATTACCCCCCTCCCAGCATAAATTATATATCCTTTTTCCCTCTGTCGTGCAGGGATTCAAAAAAAAGCTCTGGTGGGGAAACACTGTTACTGCCACAGTCATGTGTCCTCTAAACCTTCCTGATTTAAACACCCAATACTGTACCAGGTTGACCGGCACAATATAGGCTCACAATTGTAATAAATATTTTTATTCTGTATTACTGTTAAAGGATAGTTGCAAATAAATTGCGACAAAGGGGTTCAAAATAATTAAGTTAGATTCAACTTTAAATTGATCATTCTTTCAAAAATTGTCATCTATATTTTTCCTTTCCATCTATCTAAGTCAGTATATTTTTCTTTGCCATGTCTATGTCCTTTAAATTTAGATAATCTTTTTTTCTCATCTGAAACTCTTTCTTGATGTGCCTTGTTAATCCTACAGATTCCTCTGTTAGGAATAATTTATAGCAGCCTGCTTGCTACCCTTTTAAGTGTGTATTTTAATTAGAGACTTTTGATCTGACTATTTCAAATTCACATAGTCGATGGAGGTGCAGCAAGCGAGTTATATGGTGGTATGTGGAAATGTGACTCACTGGACTAGCTGATTCTGGATGATAAACCACTTTTATAATGTGATGAGGCAGAGATCCTAACAATAAACCTATATTCGCAAAGGGTCTACAAGACAGACTAAGTCCCTGTCTTTTTGCATTGTCTTGTTATTTAGTTGTTTTTGATTAAAAAGAGTGACACATATATTATGCAGAGTATGAGCAAATGGATCCTAGCCAGGGTAATGATTTTTCGGGCTCCCACCACCGATCCCTTTAGTGTCCTTGACCTCAAAATTATATCATCCTGTGCCTAGTGACCCCTCTTGACAGCCACACTGCATAGAGATCAGCCTAGGCAACCATATAGCACATGGATTTTTTGCGTCAGCCTTATTGAAAGGAGACTGTGGCAACTTTTTTTCCAAGTACATAGACTGCCCGAACAAGGGGTACAGGATATACACAAATACAAACTCAAAGCTAAGGGACTTATAGTAAAACAATGGGTTGATATCGAGGACAATCACAGACACAGAGAGACCTGGGAGCTGTGACAGATATAACACATTTTATATAGGCCGAACATAGGGTGCAGATAACTGTGACAGACACAGAATTAAGGTGATAGATAGAATGTGCAATTTTGGACAATGACAAGGGGCCGTGGAGAGCACAATCAAAATGTACTGATAGATTTAAAGTTGGGAGGGAGGATGTCCTATCTTAAGTCTAAAACACAGCATAAAAACAAAGGAGCCAAATTTTGTGTGCTCCATGCAAAAGCAGACAGTATTTCATCTGTATTCAGAAAAATTCATCACCCCCCCCCCTGCATTACAACATGACTTTTTCAGGTACAAATTTGTACCCTCTATCTGTATTTGCCTCTAAGTCTAAATGAGGGTCAATATGCAGTAATTGTGCATAATATGTGTGTGTTGGTGTATATGTGTTTTTTTTTATAAGTGCTTTGTGTGTGTACTGTGTAGAATTAGAGTTGTATACAGTGCCATGTGGAGAAGAAGGCCCTGGTCTTGCTTTTTCACCCAAAAATCATGGGTTTCCATATTCTATTCCTTTTCCTTTAGAATGTAATGAAGCACCAAGTGTCACAACCAGACCCGTCCGATCATACGTGACCTGAGGGTTAATCAAAACAAAATTACCTGGTCTGTCTAAAATCCCCTAAAATATTATCTCACGCTCAATATTACACCAGAAGTTCTGTCACAACGAAGATTTAGGGACCTATTTATGAGGTCCTAATCAATGCCGAAATTGCATTTTTCCGCATGATTTAGGCATTTTTAAGTGAAATGTTCATTTACTAAAAGCCTAACGCTTTGCCTGCATTTGGCAAATTACTGCATTAATCGTAGTACCCATGATAGTCAATGAACACTGTGGTCTGGGCAATTTTATCATGTCCCAAAAAGCTTACCTTTTTTTAACTTGTTTCCTGTAGCTAACGCCATCCCTGTCTTATAACAAAATGGAATCACAGCCTAATTTAATCAGTTACTGTAAGCCAAGCAATTTCCTGCATAAATGTAGTGTTAAAAAAAAAAAAGAAGCGTATTACATAAGGAAATTATTTAAAAACACAAATACAGAACATTATTAAACAAAGATTTATAAGACAAAAAGTCACAATGCATATTGAATGAAAATGGTGATAGCAAACTGACATATACAAATATAAATGCAAAACAGTTTTCTTAAAATAAAAAATAAATAAACCCGAAAATGGTCATAGAGCACTAATGTTTACTTTTGCATAATCTGCTGCCTGTAGAAGTCTATACTGTAAAATATGAACAATTAATTAGAAGAATACTGAGCTACAAGAGCATACTATTTCTAAAATAATTTTAAAACTTTCTAAACCTTGTTCCCTATTCTCTGTGACAGTAGGGAAAGGGGTGTGCTGGCATACTAATCTGTTTTACAACTGTTGTATTGCCTTTTTTTTCAAAAGTAGTTCTAGAAATGCTTTCTATAAATATATCTTTGTTCTGGAACATAGCAGAGATACAACGTTAAGTCCACAAAACATGGTAGATTTTTAAACACATATGCATAGTCAACATGATTACATTGTACTGATTCCTTTGGGGAGATATATTGTTGACACGTGTCATGTGGATTTTTCTAATTATCCTGATTAAGCCATAATCATGCCAGAACTCCTTTTTAGTTTTACTTAAATGATCAGATAAGAAAATTTGCGAATGTAAGCTTAGAAAATATATTTCAATTTGTACTTAACCTTCTCAACATGACCCAATTATATAATGTTTACTATTTTTATCATACATATAAACATACACATAATTGTGGTATAATATACTTTTGCTGTTAAAGACTGGTCCTCATTATAAATCATGTCAAATCAATAAATCTGTATTTTCTTATAATATACCTATGAAAGCCTAGTATAGTCAATTCATGGCTTAGTTTTCCTACATATTTACTCTCTGTTTTTTCCTGGGATCATTTTCTGCTATACTGAGCATGCGAGTGGGTTTTGGTTTGAAAAAAGTGATTTAATTACTTTATGTTTTTACGATATACCTCTTACCTATCCGCTTTTAGGCTGCAAAATTGCTGACCCACAAGACAAGCATAACTGACCATGGCGCACATATATAGGGACACATCCAGTTTTCATTTATGTACAATGCCTCCATGTATAGAAATATATAAATCCCTATTATATTACCATACCTACCAATAGTCCTGATTTGTGCCCATGTGGAAACGTCAGCATGGTGGAGTGGATTGGAAGTGTTGTTTAGGTGGAGCATATTTTATACTGATTTTACCTTTTAAAATGTTGGGAGGTATGTTTTAGATTGTTAATAATCAGTATTTTGAAGGACGACCAAAGTACAACATAAATTGTCTTCTATAAAGTGCTGCTAATAACAGATATGTATATATGAAAATGTTTGTGTAAGGTTGATTTCCTGTTAGTAATTTTATTGAAGGACACTGGAGCCGGCATCTTGGTTACATTTCGCAGAAAAATGGTGTATAACAGAGAAAAATAGTCAGAGCTCAGCAAATACCTCAACTTCTGTCAAGGCAAGGGGGCCTTTAATGTTAAAGACTATTATGTTTTACATTTCCATATTTGTTCTAAGCCTTTCAATCCTTTATTCCTATAGGCTATATGTAATACTGTATATCATTTTATTAATATAGAGAATAGAGAACATTGGCACATTTAGTTTTTGGAACAAACAGCAAAACCTGCATATTTCTAATTGCAGATAATATTACTGAAGACTTTAATTACTATGAAGATCTTAAGCATCTGAAGGAAAAAATGTGAGCTGATTACAGTGCTTTGAATCTGTTTATTAGGTCATTACATTTATTAAACTCATTTAGAATGCAGCATCCCTCAGTCAAAGAATACGCATTTTATTTTAAATTTCACCCCTCTACCAGGTATATTGATTATATTTTTATTAACTCTATTTAAAAAGGGTTTATATAGGGCAAGAACAGGTAATAATACCAGATTTAATTATGCATCTTCCAAAGAGTCACCCAGAGACTAACCTCAATAGGTCAAACGGATGTAAAAAATATTAAGAGCAGAAAAAAAATTCTCACCTATTAACCTTGTTTTTATTTCTTTAAATGGCAAATTGATTAGGTACATCCCAAGATAATTTATGTTGGGCTTCCAAGTGCCCTTAAATAACAATTTCAATAATTGTAAGTATTTGCAGATGCAGTTCATTAGTGATTCATTAAGAACAAGAGAATTGCACAAAACGTATTGTGTTGTTATGGGTTTATTGTGTTGTTTTGCTTTATCGTTGCTGAAATCACACAGTTTATGGATATCAAATAAGTTATATAAATCCAATAAAAAAAAATAAAAAATAGTGTTTTTAAAATTGACCCAGGGAACTATGCTTGGGACTTGAGGCGTGGGGTACCAGGGTCTAACAACATCCGTGTCTGCAATGTGATTTGTAAAAAAATAAAACTCAGAATCAACAATTAAAAAATGCAGAAAATACTGTTGCTTCACAAGCACAAATGGATCACAGGTCAGTTTATGCCAGTGACACTAAAAGAGGGAGCCTGCCCATCATCTTACCATGCCCATAACACACCCCCTACCCACCATCTTTACCTGAAGCTGAGAGTTATGAACCATAACATAGTGAGCTTACATAGAATCAACATTTCTTGTGGGGGAGACACCGACCCAGTTGCTGTATGGAGGGCAGATGAGACGGCAGGTTTTTGTCCAAAAGGAGATTTCCTATTTAAGGACGTTTTTCAGATTTAAAAAATAATAAAAAACTCCACCTTTCCACCACACTAGTGCTTCAGTTTGCTCAGTTCAACAGGGCACCAGAGAGGTGGCGTCTTTGACCAGTACTCGAAATGATCTCAGAGTTCTGGAACCTATAACATATGGCTAGAAATGATAGCCGTCTTCTGACTGCATGGTTGTATTCATCAGAAAGCTGTCATTTATAGCTCCTTACATCAGATGCCTCCTTCCTCCATCAATCGGAAATCATTATGGGGGCTGGCCAGCCTAGGTCCTTACTAATTGTAAGTACAATATATATACACCCTGCTTAAAACACAGGCCTCCATTGGCAATAAAGCAAGATTGTGGTAGAGACAAGGTGTTATATAATGGAATAACTAGATTTCAGTGTACCGTTGGTTAGAGGATATAGCTAGTGTCAGGTGAGGGTTGTCTTATAAAGGGGATGGTATAAAGAGGGAGCATTGGAATTGAACCTTGCTAAGTTGTGCCAAAGGCATAGGTCCTAGGTGGCCGAATCCCACCAAAGTAATTTAGGAAGATGCGAGGGTGTGTAAATGAAGAGGTAAAATTTTGTTTTTAAAAAACCTGCAACCCGCTATGTCTGTGAATGTTGCAAGACACCTTTTCAAATTAGTTACATTTACATAAAAATTCACAATATATTCCCCATATAAAGGCAGAGATATATTTTTTTACATAATTATTTTGACATACTTATAAAATATACAATGTTTTTGTTTATTGATTATATGATTTTGGTCTCCTATCTCTTGAAACTTACACTGTAGAAAGAAATAAAGTAACAAAACCAAGAAGATTTGTTCACTTTAATAAGGACTTTCATAAATTTTGTCCTTGAGTTTGTTCTTGCAACAATGTCTTCAAAAGAGATTTTTTTTCTTGAATTACATTCTGTCTCGCATAGAAGAACCTGAACTTTCCAAATTTATTTCAGCTTTAGTTCTGTATTATGTGACTTGTATTTTTAAATTAAATTTTTGCCAAGGATAGGCTACATGAAAGCAATTTGAAAACCACCAGCTGCTTTTTGTCTCTCCTTTGTGAAAATAAATGGCTGATTTAGACTGCAGTCTTTTGTTTTTCAAAAGGGTACTGATAGTAAGAATTGGAAGCAAAGATGCTAAACTGGTTACATTAAACCGTGATGCTTCCACATTTGGGATCATAACTACAATTTAAACGGTTTGTTTAGGATGGACTTTTTTGCCTTAAATCCTGCAAAAATGTTAGTTTATTCAGGATTATGGCAAAAATAAATAGTTTACCTTTTTATTAATACTTTAATGCTGGAAATATCAGAGATATCTCCAGCATTCACTAAAAATTCTCTGAACAGGCTTATTATTTAACTTGAGAAACTTAGCTTTTTGGAGCTTGTCCTTGGATATTATTATCTGTGGCTAAAACACTGTCAAAAACTAGCTTTTCAAAATATGTATGTACAGTTTTTTTTTAATGTCTATTTAACAATCTTGGATTCCATGCACACATATAAAATAGCCTAGAAAAATTGAAGTGTAATCACAAATAAAAGCCATATAAACAAATAGAATTACATAGAATAACATACTGGAAAATGTAATAATACAAATATTATATGTTATGGTTTGGAAGGGTGGGGAGGAACGGGTTGTCACCACGCATAGAGAGAGGAGATAATTAGGTGTGTCTGGGGCCATATTTAGAAGGGGCCAGACTTGATGTATGGCAAATAGAAATATAATCGTTCCAAGGTCATGTTGAGGGGAAATGAGATAAGGTGTATATAAGGTGTCCAAATCTGGTGAAATTATTCTTCTTTATCATGCAAGTGGTGAGTGGTCTGTTACATTCGGCTATAAATCAAATGTAGTATTTTAGTGAGGGGAAATAATTGTGTTTCCAACATTTGGCAATGAGGTAACGGGGCAGCCGTGAAAATATGAGAAGCCAGCTCTGCCGAATGCACAGACTTTTTGCCGCTCACGCGCAATACAGAGAGGCAGGGTCAAGGCAGATTCCACTGGACGCTTGGGAGGGTGGGTGTTCACCGGGTCAGCATCAGGCTGTTTTCAAGCCTCCAAACCTTCTAGATGTCTCCCAAAACACACATATATATATTATATATATATTTTTTATTTTGTCGTGTGTCATGGCAGTTCAAGGGAAGTCTTTGCTGGTGGAATTCCTCCCTTCCTCTTTAGGTTGTAAGCACTTCCCCACATGGTCGGACTGACCCGCCGGGGGACCGGTCTATCCACCGGTAGGCCCCGACCCTGATCGCTCCCCTTTTCGTTGGTGGGGGGAGCGAGTAACTGAAGGGAAAAAAAAAAACCCTCGCGTGACTGCGGCGCCGGTTCCGTTCTCACTGAATGCCGGGCGCGACGTCATCACGCCCGACATTCAGTGAGGAGCGCTGCAGACAGAAGAGAAGAAAGTAGCAGATAGAAAAGGTAAGTGAGGGAATGGAAAAAAGAAGGGAGCATGATGGCAGAGGGAAGGGGGACATGAAGGCAGAGTGAAGGGGGACATGAAGGCAGAGTGAGGGGAGACATGAAGGCAGAGTGAAGGGGGAGCATGAAGGCAGAGTGAAGGGGGAGCATGAAGGCAGAGTGAAGGGGGAGCATGATGGCAGAGTGAAGGGGGACATGAAGGCAGAGTGAAGGGGGAGCATGATGGGGGAGCATGAAGGCAGAGTGAAGGGGGACATGAAGGCAGAGTAAAGGGGGAGCATGAAGGCAGAGTGAAGGGGCACATGAAGTCAGAGTGAAGGGGGAGCATGAAGGCAGAGTGAAGGGGGAGCATGAAGGCAGACTGAAGGGGGAGCATGATAGCAGACTGAAGGGGGAGCATGAAGGCAGAGTGAAGGGGGAGCATGATGGCAGAGTGAAGGGGGACATGAAGGCAGAGTGAAGGGGGAGCATGATGGGGGAGCATGAAGGCAGAGTGAAGGGGGACATGAAGGCAGAGTAAAGGGGGAGCATGAAGGCAGAGTGAAGGGGCACATGAAGTCAGAGTGAAGGGGGAGCATGATGGCAGAGTGAAGGGGGAGCATGAAGGCAGAGTGAAGGGGGAGCATGAAGGCAGACTGAAGGGGGAGCATGATGGCAGACTGAAGGGGAGCATGAAGACAGACTGAAGGGGGAGCATGATAGCAGACTGAAGGGGGAGCATGATAGCAGACTGAAGGGCGAGCATGATTGCAGAGTGAAGGGGGACATGAAGGCAGAGTGAAGGGGGAGCATGATGGCAGAGTGAGGGGATAAGCATGATGGCAGAGTGAGGGGCTATGCATTATGGCAGAGTGAGGGGCTATGCATGATGGCAGAGTGAGGGGCTAAGCATGATGGCAGAGTGAGGGGCTATGCATGATGGCAGAGTGAGGGGCTATGCATGATGGCAGAGTGAGGGGATAAGCCTGATGGCAGAGTGAGGGGCTAAGCCTGATGGCAGAGTGAAGGGCTAATCATGATGGCAGAGTGAGGGGCTAAGCATGAAGGTAGAGTGAAGGGGGAGCATGAAGGCAGAGTGAAGGGGGACATGTAGGCAGAGTGAAGGGGGACATGAAGGCAGAGTGAAGGGGGACATGATGGCAGAGTGAAGGGGGGCCAGGAGAAGGGGGGAACAAAAACAGCATGGCACAGGGTGATAAAGGGGGGCAAAAGCAGCATGGGGGGTGCAGTGTGATCATAAGGAGGCCCAGCATGGTGATTAAGGGGCACAGTAATGTGTGTGTGATGGCACAGCAGGCTTGTGGCAATGTAATGTTTGTGTGGTAGGTGGTGGCTAAATAATGGGTGCTATTTGCTTTGTAGGGTGAAGGTGGGACAATTTAATTTAAGATGGGGTGGTTTGGGGGCTATTGAATGTGGGGCTGAGTTTGAGGAGCATGAGGTCTATTTTTAATAAATGTGAATATGAATTATTTAATGGCAGTAATGGTTGCGGGAAATAGGTATATTTATTATACGTATTATACATAAATGCAATTAATTTATTGCAGGGGCTGTCTGGAGGGAGGGAAATAGGTTTATTAAATGGGATACTATAACTTTAATGTTGGGGCTTGAGGAAGGCCTAAGTATTAATTGTTGGTCCTATTGATTTAAGGACAGGGCTGGTTGGAATCTTCTAAATGTACTCATTTTTTTTTCCAAATAGGGCCCTCAACATTACAGGATCCAGACAACTATCCAGGCAACTAAAGAAACCTGCAGCTACAGGTGGTAAAAGTGACAACAGGTAGGACAGTCTGTCAAATATTCTGAGTCTAGTGCAGGCTTAGCTAACCTGTGGCACTCCAGGGGGTAAATGTATGAACCTCCGGATTCTTCAACTCCGGCGAGTTCAGCATCGTCAGCGCTTAAATTTAAAGCGGTGCTGCCTTGTAAAGGGAGACTTCCCTTTACAAGGCAGCGCTGCTTTAAATTTAAGCGTTGAAGACGCTGAACTCGCCGGAGTTGAAGAATCCGGAGGTTCATACATTTACACCCAGGTGTTGTGAAACTACAAGTCTCAGCAAACCCTTCCAGCAATAATCTGCTATATATTGGCAAAGCATGCTGGGGTTTGTAGTTTCACAACACCTGGAGTGCCACAGGTTAGCCAAGCCTTGTCTAGTGGGACAATCCCGATTTATGGTAACTGTTCTGCCCAATCTAAGGGGCAGGTCAGACTGTGTACTCTTTATACACACACTGCATTCTTTATATACTACACTATGATGCTAGCTGTCCTTCGTGGGCTGACCACTCCCCCTCTAGCGTCTAGTCTCATCTCTATGATGGTTGGCCACACCCCCTCTGGTGGGCCCCTAACGTTGCAGTCCCCCGGTGGGCCCTTCATGACACTGCTTCTCCAGGACTTAGTGTTTCAGTTTCGTTTCTGTTGTCTATTAATATATGCCATGTTTATTTTCATTACTCTGTACAGAATAGGAATATTTTGCTGATATATAAATAACATTTAAAAACAAAATATTAACAGTGTTAGTCCTATGTTTTTAAAGCTAACTTACTCAAATATGATTGCTTATGAAATTCTAACAAGTATTGTATCGCATTATATGATAATTTGACCAGGGAGGGGGGGGGGGGGGAGATCTGTTTACAACACCTCTTGTTACAATACCTTCCTGTGCAACAGTTTTCATAAATGACTCAGAATGTGCTTCTGATGAATGGATACAGTAACCAGTTTTTATGCTATAAAATAAAGTTTTTCAGTGACAAAGTTTTATTCATACAAGACCTTTACTTACACATATGTTCTACTTTGATATCTTTTATTTCATTTTGTTGGGGTTAATAATGTATCTTTTAAGATCCCCACAAAAGACAGACAAAGAAAAGATAGTGCCGTGGCCTTTTCACAAGATAGTAAAACTTTGACAATGACTTTTAAGAACATTTCTGATCTCTCTGAAAAAAAAGAGAGAAAGCTGCCAACAGATGTCCCTTTTTCATCCTTTGCTCCCGGTGCTTATATAAAACCTGCCTTTCAAAGTTGAATGTAAAGATCTAGAGATAATGGGGTGACCTTTTATGCTTCCCAAGTGCAGAAATGCTTAAGATACTTCTATATGTTAGTAATATTTTCTATATCATAAATTAAATAATAATATGGACAAGTAATGGTATGGGCATGATTGAGAGCCATGTCTCTGCTGCTTTTGTAAAATGTATATTGTCTATCGCAGTGGTGCCACCAGGGCTATGTGACCCCATCAATATGGTGGCTAATATCTATATCAGGGTCCTGGAGGTAGAGTTTACAGGTTATTGGTTGTCTTATTTCATTGTGATTCTCACAACCCTATTTCGTCCAGTATGGTGGCTGGATTCCATGGCGTAGTACAGAAGGCCATCTACAGGTACTTGGTGCATAGTCTCTCATGGTGGTCCATACAACCCTATGTCAGTCCATGAGTATGGTAGCTGGTATCAGTGGTAGCTGAGACAAGCCTTCAGGGCTAGACATGTCTTTAGAGTTTACCTTAGAAAAAGGTGAAAATAAAATCCTTTGTCAAAGTGATAACAACCAGCGGTACAGTCTTTGGGCCTGATTCATTAAGGATCTTAATTTAAGAAGTCTCTTATTTAAGTCTCCTGGACAAAACCATGTTACAATGCAAGGGGTGCAAACTAGTTTTCTGTTTTGCACATAAGTTAAATACTGGCTGTTTTCTCATGTAATACACAAATATCAACTTTAAATTTCAGGGTACAAATAAGCTATCAAGTATTTGTGTGCTACATGAAAAAACAGTCAGTATTTAACTTTAAACTTTTGTTTTTTTTGAGAACTGGAGCTGAAATTCCAAAGAGACTGGTCCGGCGAAGCGGTCAGATAAACCCTACAGCTCTCCCCTGTCATGTTTTATTAATAAATTGCTGCATTAAGTGAAAAAGCAGCCTTATGAAATAGACCTGCAGTCTTATAGGTGTAGCTGTGAGTTCTCTTGTTGAGCACCTTTCTATGCTAATTGAGCTGTAGTAGCAGGTCTCCAGAAACCCCTCCCCTTCGCTAAAGAAGTGCCCCTACATAGCAGCACTGTACTATATAGCAGCCGTGGTGCTGTCTAAGAAGCGTCCGTGGTGGTGCTGTATTGTATACAGCACCGCCGAGGACGCTTCTTTGCCAGCGCCGCGGCTGCTGTATAGTACAGTGCTGCCGAAACGGAGCTGCTGCGCATGCTTTTTGTTTGGGTGGGGGGGGGACCCCCCCTTAAAAATCCTGTGTGCTCCCCTGAGTAGTGTCACAGTAGTCTCACATTAGCTCACAAGCATTTCATGAGATGTTTTGGTGTGTTTTGTTATCCAGAAAGGGCTCACACCCGGAGATATAGATGGTATTAATTTAGGTGCTGAGACACACAGCTGCATTGCTGTTAGTAAAAGTCCAGCACAAACATTTATTAAGTAAATGGACAGTTCTTAAACTAATACCAAATAATACCTGCAGGGTTCAGTTTTTCGCTTCAATCAGAACTCCAATAGAAAAGCATCTGTTTAAATGCAGTATATTTGGGGACTATCATCTATTAATCTGATTTTATTTCTTGAGTTTTCTATGCGATTTATACAAAGCAGTGTGGACACAGAATTTGCGAATACAGTTTCCCTGCCCGGAAACTTAATTGCAATCCAGCATTTAGTACTTAGAACACAGGGAGATAAACTGATTTATCGAAGGTCACAAGGAGCTGACATTGGGATTCTCTGTGTCTGTCTATTCTGTTGAGCAGCACAATCTAGATGCTTTCTAGAACCATCTATTTGCCGTTTACACTTTCCATCATGAAACATTTGTAATTAATTAATCCTGAATGCAGTCGGATCTGTTTTCCTTTCTCGACATTGTGAATCTCCCCAGGAGACATTCAGATCCCCTTTACCCTATGCAGTTGTCACTAGAGGGATACAGTTTCCTGGACGTTTTATGTGAAGTATGTACAACACCGCCTTTTTTTTTCTTTCACAAGGTCTTGTGCATTGCCAAAATTCCTTTACAACAAAGAAAGAAAAAGTATTTTATAATAGTTCATCCTTAGTGCCAGAAGAGTATGTCTTGATAAAGGTTTATCAGCCTTGAGAGTCAGTCCATTAATGTCCTTTGAAACATTCTATTTCTTTGCCATCCCCGGTTGGTGGATTATTCTCTCATGGATCATTGCTTGGTCTTCTCTGCAGCTGGGTTTCCCAGTACTGTATAACAGCAATATGATCTCAATATGCAAGACAAGGGAATCATTCTACAAGGGAACTGATGTGTTATTTAACAGGAATACTAAACTACTTGTTTCAAGTAATGGAAGATATTAAGAGAGATACTTTCCTGCTTGCTGTGTTTTCGTCCGGGTCACAGCTTTGGTTTAAAAGAAATGAATGTTTTCAATTAAACGGATGTTGGATGAGTTGGGGGTTAAAATGAGAAATATTAGAATGTTATGCAGCCCCTTGACATCTGAAAAGGAACCAAAACAGCAGGATGTTACTTAAAAGAGATTTCAAATATTATTTGTATATACAGTTATTTTAAGGATTTATTTTAAAGCAATGCCTGTTTTTTTTTTAATCTATTTCAAGCATTACGGTGGTACTTGTTAAATAGACATGAGCGCTATCTTGGGTGTTTGACGCCAATAGGTCTTTTCACCCTTTGATCAATGAGCCCCTATGTATTTTTTTAGACTGAGGACAGTAAAGTCTGAAGTTTCAATGTAAAATAAACTATTTAATGCAGTAATCGTTCTGTTGGTGTCTATTGTCTGCATTGATTCAGTCCAGGAGGTCTTTGCTGAAATATCAACTGTAATCTGCTTACCACTAATAACGGTGATGTCACACCTGATCCTTGGACTTTTGAGAAAACATTTTATTAGGATTTTGAATAAAAATAACAAGATGAGGGAACGGGGGTACAAAAGAGAAAATAGGGGAAGGGGATACAGTCTTAATGGAATAGAAAAAAATGTTAAGGAGAGGGGTAAACTTTACAGCATACAAATCATCATCATCATCATCATCATTTATTTATATAGCGCCACTAATTCCGAAGCGCTGTATAGAGAACTCATTCACATCAGTCCCTGCCCCATTGGAGCTTACAGTCTAAATTCCCTACTATAGACACACACTCCCACACAGACAGACAGACAGACAGAGAGAGAGAGAGAGAAGAGAGTATAGATTGTCTTAATGTCCACTTATAATAGTGTGCTGCCCACAAATGATTATCTTACCCAAGTCATGGACGCAGTTTTTTATGTGTGCATGAATGCTTCAGGTCCATTAAAATTAATGTAATCCATTCAGGGCTAAGGACAGGTGGGACTCATCTTCATGATATACCTTAAATAGATGAGTCCCCCTCATCCTTAGCACTGCCCGAGAAATATTTTAAAAATGTACATAGAAGTCTTATAATATTTATAATGACATCAAGCTTCTTCCACTGCACAACAGTCCAATTTAACCTGCTCTGGGATCGAGGGGGAAGGGTGTAGGATGCCATATCTCCTCAATCCTGGCACCTAGAGACTCAGGGGTCTCTAGAGAGACAGAGGGGTTCTTCTTTCAAACTATACTGACCCTGAGAAGTTATTATGTGGGATCACCAGAGAATAATCCATACACTACAGAAATCATTAATAAGTCTAGCGATGGGGTCATTTCTCCCATCCTGGCTTCAATCAATTCAAGGATACCCACATCTGAAGGTGTGGAGTCCCTATATATATATATATATATATATATATATATATATATATATATATATACAGTTTCCACTCCATTCTTTAAAATTACGGGAGACCCATAAATCATCCTACTTGCCCATATCTACGTTGGATACTCTGCATTTTGCACCCAACCTACTCAATGCCTATTTTTATCTAATGCTTTACCACTGCTATGTGAAGTGGTATTAGAGCACTTAGGCACCCTACCTGTTCCTTTTAATTGGTGTTTGTTAAAAGAGAGGCTGGAAAAGCACAAACCATATACCAATATTTAATTGCTTAAGGCCTTGTAGACCCCTCTCCAGTCTCCTCCCAAACCAACAAGATCACTCCTGCACGCAGAGGCCAGGCTCCCCGTGGCAGCTGTGACCCTCTGCTGACTCCTATCTGGTGCTTTGCTATGTATTATGTCGTGAAATGTATAACAAGTATATCAGCTTGCTTAGGATATAGATTGTCTTAATGTCCACTTATAATAGTGACCACAATTCTGTTGTTTGCTTGAGTAAACATGATAAATAGATCCACAACTGTCCCTTATATAAAAGGAGCAAATTAATTTTAATTTTAAGACTATTACTATTATCTACAAACTGGGCCATATTTCTTGCGTAACCACTTCTATTTAGTTCTGATACATTGTTGATGGGCTGTGGACTGGGATTGCTGTTGTAGAGGTAATGTGCATTAAAATGGCACTGCTGTCAGCTGCACAATAAACCAAGGCAGCTAAAATTGTTTTTGTACTTTGTAGCAAGAGTACGGCAGATAATTTCCATTTCACTTACTCTGAGAGGTGCCGTGCATTTTATTTTTAAATGTTTTACAAAGTGGGCTATTGTTTTAGAAGGTGCTCCCTGCAGAGTCAGCCATGCAGCTGATACTAATATGTTACATGTACTGCTTTATGAATTCAATGGAACAAGTTGTTCTGCTTCTAAAATTCAGTAGAATACATAGCAGCCGATATTTAGTGAGATGGCAGGGTGAACACTCACACAAATTAAGTCCTTATGTACAAATCCTCAGCACCCAAAACATACCTTATCCACCATTTATAGCATACTAATTGAACACGCCTTCCGCGAATTACCAAAATTCACCAGTGACTGGAAACGTGAGCTGGGAACTGTAATATCTGAGCAAGACTGGAGTGACATATTCCAACGCACCCAAGCCAGTTCAGTATGTGTGCGAGTGATCAAAACACAATATAAAGTGTTATCTCTGTGGCCCCAGTGTCCCAGCCTCCTAGCTAAAATGTTCCCGAGAACTCCAGATCTTTGCTGGAGATGCCAATTGGAGCCGGGCTCTCCGCTACTTATCTGGTGGGCATGCTCATTTCTCAGGTCCTTTCCAATACAATAGTGGGTACCGCTTTACTAAATTGTCAAACTTATTGGCTACTAAACGACAACAAAGTACCCCTTTCACAATATAAAAAGTCTACTGTGAAAAATACCTCAGCAACGCAGCAAAGGCTGTAATACCGGTCCACTGGAGATCTCCAGCAGCCCCCTCTATCAAACAATGGTTTGAACAGTTACACATTTACATGTCTGTGGACAACCTGATTTACTCCTCAGGCGATAAATTTAGGATATTCTACCCACTACGGTTTGAATGGATGGAGTTTAAGGAAACCACATTGTACACCCAATGGAATAAATAAAATCCAGGGGGTATATTTTCTAAACTGTGAGTTTGATAAAGTGGAGATGTTCCCTGTAGCAACCAATCAGATTCTAGTTATCATTTCGTAGAATGTACTAAAAAAAAGACAGCTAGAATCTGATTGGTTGCTATAGGCAACATCTCCACTTTTTCAAACCCACAGTTTAGTAAATATACCCCTAAGTCTCCCCCCCCAAACATCCCTCGTCTCCCCTCCCTGTCTTCCCCCTTCTTCTATCCCCTATCCAAAAAAGTGGTTAGGCAACTAGGCAACTTTTGATAAATTTATTAACATGGACTACAACTCTGTTTAATAATACTCAATTGTATTTATACTGCTGTTCGCATATATACGCTGTACTATTTTCAATAAAAATAGAATTTACCCCCAAAAAAATGAGCTGGTTATGTAAACTTTCCTCTGTGTTATTAATGGGATGTGATCATTCTGAGCCAATGAGAGTGTGCACTAAAAGCTGCAGACTTTCTACAGTTTGATGTTTTCACAGAAAGCATTTTAGGATAATAATGAGCATGTATCATAATTCTGAATTTATAGCTCCCAAAAATGTCTAACTTTTTGCAGACGTACAAATCAGAAGAAACTAAATAGCTGTAGCACAGTAAATACATCATAAGTGTATTTATAGTTTCTCTCTTCAAAGATCTGTACAATTTGTGGCTGTGTATAGATCACCAAGAATGTACTGTTCAGTACAACCCTGAAGCTTGGAAATTTGCTTTTAGCTTTTTCATTGAAAGATTGCTCAGCTCAGAAGAAACAATGTGCATGACATATCTTTGCTTTTTTAGCAATTTATTTAAATAAAATTTATCAGGACTGCAGCTAAGCAATAATGTTGTAAACGGCGGTGTTATATAGCGCTATCAATTTATCCGTAACCAGGATAAGAGAAAGAGGAAATCGGAGAGGTCAGTTTGTGCTAGAGTTTTTCCTTTCCACTCGGATAAACACCACAGTTATACATCAGTAGAAACTGTATCATTAAGCTTTTATTAGGTCAACTCAGAAAGGGAGAGCACAAAAAAAACAAGGAAACATGCGGCTCGGTCAAACACTGGAAGTGATAAAACACTGCACCTTTCAGCTAATAATCTGCAGTTCCATTACCTCTCTGCCATAAAGTAAATTATCAGTGACGTACAACCGGGATTATTCTTGCTGCCTCTTCCACCATATATCTAAACCCTGACACTTAATTATGTTGTCCCACAGTAGATAAGGTTTACAACAGCAACAAAGATTAGTACCGCTTTATACCAGGGATTGTTACCAGATAAACCGTTCAGTGCTGCAGAGAAGTCTCCAGGAGAGACATGTTCCGGCATTCTAAACATATATCTTTGATAAATATTTCACTGATAAAATTATTGTTTGTCCTAAAAATTGTCAATTTGTAATATAAGCGTCATTAGAATGGATAGAGCTAATTCTCTGAATGAATCACTTGAAGTCCCTATCGTCTACAAAGAGTGGGAGCAGACATTTTGTAGTCTATTTATTAGACTCTGGCTATAGGTTATTGTGGAGATAGTAAATCACCTATCACTATAATAAAATACTGGCCCGGGCTGGTGATGAGTTAACACACAGCTTCCGAGGCCAGTCTCAAGTGATATACACATGTGTTACCCAGCAAGCCGGTCACTCATGCGCAGTGTAACTGCGCAGCACGGCGGCTAAGTGGTTAGCACATCTGCCTCACAGCACTGGGGTCTTCAGTTCAATTTTCGACCATGGCCTTATCTGTGTGGAGTTTGTATGTTCTCCCCGTGTTTGAATGGGTTTCCTCCGGGTTCTCCGGTTTCCTCCCACACTCCCAAAAAACATACTAGTAGGTTAATTGGCTGCAATCAAAATTGACCCTAGTCTCTCTCTGCCTGTGTATGTTAGGGAATTTAGACTGTAAGCTCCAATGGGGCAGGGACTGATGTGAATGAGTTCTCTGTACAGCGCTGCAGAATCAGTGGCGCTGTATAAATAAATGGTGATAACTGGAAAAAATATTTCATTTTTAAAAAAAAAAAAAATCAAGAATTTTTTCATAAATATTATCCATTGAAAAAATGCTTTATTCTAAGAATAAAGCATTTGTTCATTGGTTTTCTTCTGCCATCACCATCCTGAGTTTAGGGCAATATCTAATAATTTAAAAAAGCTTAAAAATTTTGATGTATCTGGCAAACAATAGCAATTGAGATTCAAAATCACCTTCATTGGTCTTAATTGAACAATGTACCAGTTAATGAAAAATTGGCACAATTGTTTATTGGAAATGCTTTCAATGTTACATGGACCTGTTACCTGATGTAAGTCACATACTTAAAACATCGAATAAGGATTAGTTTAATTGACTGTTAGAGAAGTATTGTAATGAGCATTCCATTATTTTTCCTTGAAGCTAGATTGGCAGGAACATTTTATTTTTTAAACTACCAAAATTACTATTGTATTTGTTCCCTTTCCTTCTTTTGCATAGTAGCAAAGGAGACAATGGTATCTGGAACAGTAAACATTCCTTACATGACATCTATGTATCATAGAGTATGATGTATTATGCAATTAGAAAAGGTTAATCCACATTGACTAGTGCACTTCAATTACAATTTGTATTTTAGTTTTCATCATCATCTTCTATTTATTTATATAGCGCCACTAATTTTGAAGCACTGTACTCACTCACTCACATCAGTATCTGCCCCATTGGAGCTTACAGTCTAAATTTCCTAACACACACACATACTGATCGAGAGAGACTAAGTGCAATTTAATAGCAGCCAATTAACCTACTAGTATGTTTTTGGAGTGTGAGGGGAAACCAGAGCACCCAGAGGAAACCCACTCAAACACGAGGAGAACATACAAACTCCACACAGATAAGGCCATGGTCAGGAATTAAAGTCATGACCCAAGTGCTGTGAGGCAGAAATGCTAACCACTAAGCCACCATTTTAAGTGCACCAGTGTCCTACACACAGTGGAGGCAGTCTATCAATTCACTAAGAGTGAGTGACATTATTGAGACCCTTCAGAATGCATTAATATTATTAATAACCTTCAGATCCAGTGCTGGTCCACACCCTGACTTACCTACTATGTGAGTCTCATATAGCCTAAAAGACTCACTATTGGCATGCAGGGATCACTGTTTAGAATCATGCCTCTTTTCTAACCTGACGCCACCAATGCCCAGGAGGAATTGTGCTACTGGATTTGAAAAGCAAACTCGGGGTTGCAACAGTGCAGCCTCTGCGCTATGAGCCGCAGGCTTGGCTAACATCCTACTGCACCCTTTTCATTATCACTTCATCTGTGCAGACCTGAGAATAGCCCAATGACCTGCTTCCTTTTAATGTCTTGATACAACAGTCTCAGGCCTATATAAGCAGTTTTCTGTGAACGGCACATTGCTGGTTATTGAGCTGGTCTCTGTGAACCATCATATTGTATCTTGTATCTTCCTGGCTGCCTTCCTGTGTTTAATCCCAGGCTATCAGATGACCTGTCCAACTCCTGATCTTTGGCTTTTGGATGACTTGGATCTCTGGCTGCTTACCATTTCTCACTAGACTGTTCTCGCCATTGGAATTCACCAATCGACATCTGCCATATAAAGACTAATTATAATTCTGAACAGTAATATTTATTTATATAGCATCATCATCATCATTTATTTATATAGCGCCACTGATTCCACAGCGCTGTACAGAGAACTCATTCACTGTCCCATTGGAGCTCACAGTCTAAATTCCCTAACATACACACACAGACAGAGAGAGAGAGACTAGGGTAAATTTTGATAGCAGCCAATTAACCTACTAGTATGTTTTTGGACTGTGGGAGGAAACCGGAGCACCCGGAGGAAACCCACGCAAACACGGGGAGAACATACAAACTCCACACAGATAAGGCCATGGTCGGGAATTGAACTTATGACCCCAGCGCTGTGAGGCTGAAGTGCTAACCACTAGGCCACCGTGCTGCCCAGCATATTCTGCAGCAATTTACAGTTGTGAACATTTGTCCCATGGGCCGGGCCCATAGTGTGCTACCCTGGGCTGGTTCACTGAGCCAACTGCATTTTTTTCCCTTTAAAATGTTCCTAATAAGCTGCTGAATCGAGTCTTGCCCCCAAAAATTTACCAGCCCTCCCGTGATCCCAATATCCAGAGACTCTGCTACTGTAGCCACACTGCTCTATCCTGTGCTACCCTCCTCTATTGGGTTGTTTCCTTCCAATTTCAGGGCTTAACATATTGGAGCTCTTTTTAAATGGCTCCTCTGTAGCCATGCTGCTTCTACACCGACCCCCCCCTTCTTGATGGAGTACTTCTCAGGTACAGATTACAGATACCCAACTGTAATCCCAGAGACTCTCTCTATGTGGATTTTAGTTGATGCGTGGCTCCCCCCCCCTTCTTCATGCCCTGTCCCGTCATTGCAGCAAATCACGTCCGACGCTTGTGCCCTGCAAGGTTGGTCATACCTCTGTGAAGATACCGGGTTTAATGTAACCCTCTGTGCCGCACAGCTGGCTTAACCGGTACCTATCCAAAGTTCAAAATCACCTAGGCAAATATCTAAAATAAAATAAATACGTTTATTTGAATAAATGGTAGCACCAAACAGCAATAAACATGTTTAAATAATAACCTGCAACAAATAACACCACAGTCTGGCACAGACAGCATACAGGATATCCATTCAAGCTTCTCCCCTCTCTCCTTTGAGGCTGCCAATAAGCCAGTGGTCCTGAGACACTGTCACTCCACTTTTGGTGGGCACACAGCTCCTCAAGACCTGGAGAGGAAGATCAAGGCAAAGACAGTACTCCAGGGACCAATTGTCCTTTTCCTGGTCGGGGCAGAGACCGGGGCCTCAACGTCAGCATGACTTCAGCTATCACTGGGTAGTGAATGTATCACGCGCCGGGTGTTCGGGCAGCGCACCCAACACCCGGCAGACTTACCTGTCATCGGCGCTCCGCTTCCCGCTGGGCGCCGCCGTCTTGGATCCGGGTCTGCGCATGCACTAATTCCTCTGCTTGCTGCTGATTGGCCCTTCTCCTTGGCGGCAAGTTTAAAAGGCACCTCCTCCCTATCTTCAGTGCCTGTTCTTTGAGTCACCTCCTGGTGATAGAAGGGGCTTCTAGTTGCCTTCCAGCCATTCTCCTCCACATAGTGGACTGCAGAGCTGACGCTTACTCTTTTGGAACTTTTTCATCTGTCACACAGTGACCCACAGAGCTGACGCTCATCTCCGGAAATCTCCTCCACATAGTGGACTGTAGAGCTGACGCTCAGTCTTTTGAACTTTTCATCTGTCACATAGTGACCCACAGAGCTGACGCTCATCTCCGGAAATCTCCTCCACATAGTGGACTGCAGAGCTGACGCTTACTCTTTTGAACTTTTCATCTGTCACATAGTGACCCACAGAGCTGACGCTCATCTCCGGAAAATCTCCTCCACATAGTGGACTGCAGAGCTGACGCTCACTCTTTTGAACTTTTCATCTGTCACATAGTGACCCACAGAGCTGACGCTCATCTCCGGAAAATCTCCTCCACATAGTGGACTGCAGAGCTGACGCTCACTCTTTTGAACTTTTCATCTGTCACATAGTGACCCACAGAGCTGACGCTCATCTCCGGAAAATCTCCTCCACATAGTGGACTGCAGAGCTGACGCTTACTCTTTTGGAACTTTTTCATCTGTCACACAGTGACCCACAGAGCTGACGCTCATCTCCGGAAAATCTCCTCCACATAGTGGACTGCAGAGCTGACGCTCACTCTTTTGAACTTTTCATCTGTCACATAGTGACCTACAGAGCTTACGCTCATCTCCGGAAATCTTCTCCACATAGTGGACTGCAGAGCTGACGCTCACTCTCCTAAATTCTTCTCCACATAGTGGATTGCAGAGCTGACGCTCATTCTCCTGAACGTTACACCACATAGTGGTCTACAGAGCTGACGCTCACCCTCCTGTATCCACTTCATCTGCCACATAGTGGTCTGCAGAGATACGTAGACCTTCAACATCTTCATTGCCTACACTTCTAGCATTGTCAGCTTTTCCTACGATATGATTGCCTGTAGTCTCCCCAGGGACTTCCGTACAGTGCTCTAGTAGGGACCGCGACCTGCGAGGTAGACGCAGCTAAGCCCATACCGCTTTGCGGCGGTTCCTGGTGAACACCGTCTCCTCGTTAGACTCCACGCCCTGTTGGAGTAGTGCCAAACTGTTCGAATCTCTTGGTTTCGCTACATCTACCGAATCTCCTCGTAAGAACCGTGACAGAATGCTCATTTGCTGTTCTCTGGAGCTGGTATTTCAAGGCAGAAATGACCTTGGAGTTCCAGGATCTGCCTGATTGGTCATTTTCTGTGTTTGCCTTGTTCTGTGGCTATACAGCAGAAGTTGCTTAAACAAGTAAGCTTACAATCCAGAGACATTACATTTAAATATATAATCTAGTCATCTATCTGTTGACCTTTCCCCTATGCTAGCACACACAGACACACAGATAAACAAAGACAAGAGACTCCCCTGGTGTGATGTACATTCATACAGGACTGGTGGACAATAATCCTTTTGCCTAGGCTGAGACAATGGACTAGTTTGCAAGATAAGAAAACTATGCTGGCGACATTTTAACTACTTACAAATAGAATATATACAAGTATAAATATGACTGACAAATATGGGGAACCAGAAGGCTAGAAAAAGTATATGTTTTTTATAGTCCACAGTTTGTGTGAAACGAGGTGCAGACTGGTTGAGGTGATATTAATACCTCATTTCACCACAGCCTCCCTCCAATTAGACGAGGCGGTCTTACTCATTGCTCCTCCCAGTACTCACAAAGCTTGCGCATCTTAGATAGAGTCGCCTCCTGGTGACCCCACGTCTGCATCCACGTCATTGGTAGTGTGTACCGCAATACAAATGCTGGGGACAGCACACCAGCTCTAAACATGCACTTGTATTATGAGTTTTTAGACAGCTGTAGATGCAACAACTCCATGATCAACATTACTGCTTTAATTTTAGAAATCTAAAACTCACTGTTGAAATGGGAAACAAATTTGTATATCAAAGTATTGTTTCATTTCAAATTATTTGACTAAAGTCGACCTGCCAGAAATGAGTAGCTGTATTGCACACATTTTCAAACATGCAAAATAAGCTGCAGTTCAGTAATATGGATTTTTGCTTCATCTTCAGTTGGACAGCTGAGATAATTACCTAATTACATAATCAAGTCTGATCTAAGCAAGAAGCTAAGATTGCAATTCATTTAATTTATGTAATCAAGAATGAGAGTAAATAAATGTCAGTTGTTTATGTTTAATGCTAGTCTGCCAGTTTTCTCAGTTGTTAGTTCATGAAAACATGTAATATAAATATCTATTGTGTTTACGGATTTATTATGGAATGTAATTGCAAACTGGCATATCTGAAATTGCCTCGAGTAGTAAGTGTCACCTCTATTGCTGATGTCTCTGATGAGACTGTCTAATGGGAAAATGCACTTCTTACTTATAATGTATATGGATATTAGAAGTCACCAAGGAGTTCTGGGACAATATAAAAGTCTATAGGCTGAATGCTTTGATACAGGTCACAGAAATCTAAGGTGATTTGTATCCGAAATGATTTACAGTGCAGAGTGAATTATTCCTTATAATATACTAGTTTTCCTAACGAATGAATGAATTATGGCAGAAAACTGCTTACATATAATGTTTGTTTCTATAATGCTCTTTCACTAGGGCATCACAGCAATTCCTTACCGTAATCTAGGCATTTGAAGATAAAAGTAAGTTGCCTGCACTAGTATTTAAAGGGTTGAATAAAACATGTCAAGTTTAAAGCAATGGCTTTTATTAAATAAATTTGATGCAAACATTCATATTTGAAAGTGCAATATGGTACCTGTGAGTTTGGTTTAGAAGAATCTGCATTGTTTTGACTCTTAGGTGCGTATTTACTATAGGGTGAAAAGCCCCATGACCGCCAAAAACTGGTGTTTTTGTCTGTGATATACATCAAAGGGTTAGTGCTGGCGATAAGATTTACCTAAGTACTGCCGTGGTCCCTGTTCTGTTATCGCCATCTCAGGAGACTACTATGCAGTCTTTGGATTGTGTGACGGCCCTCCCTTACCTCCCATCATTGACAGCCCTCCCTTACCTCCCATCGTTGACAGCCCTCCCTTACCTTCCATCATTGACAGCCCTCCCTTACCTCCCATCGTTGACAGCCCTCCCTTACCTCCCATCATTAACAGCCCTCCCTTACCTCCCATCGTTGACAGCCCTCCCTTACCTTCCATCATTGACAGCCCTCCCTTACCTCCCATCGTTGACAGCCCTCCCTTACCTCCCATCATTGACAGCCCTCCCTTACCTCCCATCATTGACAGAATGCTGTGCATGATGGTAGATGTAGTTTTCTGACTCCTATATCTGTAAATAAAAAAACACAAACTAGCAGCTTCTCACTCCCTATGAGCAGCCTTTAGGGCTCTTGGAGATAGCAATGTGCAAGTGCAGGGAAAGAGACCTACAGCTGAGTGCAGCACCCACACAGAGCGGCTGCATTTTTTCGTGTGACAACCTCCTGAACTCTCCGCTTCTGATTATATTGACAGGGTAGTTACACTGGTGCCTTCTGCACATGATCCTCTTGCTCCATCTATGCTACGCCTCAGAATCGCTGATGAGCAAGAGGCAGGCTCCAAGTCTCTACTTAAAACTAGAGATGAGCGGGCTCGGATTTCCGAAATCCGAGCCCACCCGAACAGTGCGGATCCGACGGGATCCGAGCACTGTTCGGGAACTTCCGGGTGGGAAATGAAGCCAAACCGAGGCTATGACATCCAAGTCTCGCGTCGGATCATAAATTCAGCGCTAGCGGCCGCCATCTTCATTCTGGCTGTGATCACTCGTGAGAGAGGTTGTAGTTACGGAGCTCCTGTCCTGGTTTTCAGTTTAGTGTAGCTTTGTGCTTTGTCCAGTGCTCTGTTCTGCTGAGTCCAGTGCTCTGTCCTGCTGAGTCCAGTGGTGCTGTGTCCTGTGCTCTGTCCTGCTGAGTCCAGTGGTGCTGCCTGTGTCCTGTGCTCTGTTCTGCTAAGGGCATTGTTATTTCAAAATTATCCAAAAGTTCTTAAAAAATAAATAAAAAATTATAAAAAACTTATAAAAAAATAATTAAAAAAAAATATAAAAAAATCTATAAAAAAATTATCCAAAAATAATTGAAAATATATATAAAAAAATTAGTTTAAAAATACTAGGTACTGCTGTATAACTCCAGTCAAGTGGTACTCTCCTGTGCCGCAGATAATTTGTAAAGGCTTTGCCGAGTGTGTGTGGTTTAGGGGTACGCTCTCTTGTGCTGCATATAATGGAGTACAAAAATTTGGAAGATAAAGTAGGGAAAGATCAACACCCACTTCCTCCTAATGCTGAAGCTGCTGCCACTAGTCATGACATAGACAATGAAATGCCATCAACGTCGTCTGGCAAGGGCGATGCCCAATCTCCTAGAGGGCATGTAAAATCCAAAAACCGAAGTTCACTAAAATTAGCAAAAAAAGAAAATTGAAAACATCTGAGGAGAAATGTAAACTTCCCATATTGCCATTTACGACACGGAGTGGCAAGGAACGGCTTAGGCCCTGGCCCGTGTTCAGGACTAGTGGTTCAGCTTCACCCAAGGATCTAAGCCCTCCTCCTCCCCCCCCCTCCAAAAAATTTAAAAGAGTTATGCTGTCAGCAACAACACAGCAAACAACTCTGCCTTCTAAACAGATGACATCACAAATCCCCAAGGCGAGTCCAAGGGTGTTGGTGGTTGCGAAGCCTGACCTTCCCATCACTGTACGGGAAGAGGTGACTCCATCCACCATTTGCAGCACACCCTCTGCATATGCTGGAAGGATGACCCACAGTGTAGATCCAGATTTGGATAATCAAGGTGTCAAGGAGGCTATTGATGTAGCTGGCGCTGAGGAGGAACTTGACGAGGAGGATGCTCATGTGGTTATTTTAAATGAGGCACCAGGGGGAGAAAAAGTTGATGTCCATGGGATGAAAAAGCCCATCGTCATGCCTGGTCAGAAGACCAAGAAATGCACCTCTTCGGTCTGGAGTTATTTTTATCCCAATCCGGATAACAAATGTATGGCCATATGTAGCTTATGTAAAGCTCAAATAAGCAGGGGTAAGGATCTTGGCCACCTAGGGACATCCTCCCTTATACGTCACCTGAATAACCTTCATAGTTCAGTGATTAGTTCAGGAACTGGTGCCAGGACCGTCAGCAGTCCAGGGACACCTAAATCCCTTGGTCCTGTTGGATACACACCACCAACACCCTCCTCGTCAACTTCCTCCACGATCTCCATCAGATTTAGTCCTGCAGGCCATGTCACTAGCCAGACTGAGTCCTCTTCAATCCGGGATTCATACGAGGAATCCTGCAGCGGTACGCCTACTACTGCCACTGCTGCTGTTGCTGCTGGTAGTCGTCATCTTCCCAGAGGGGAAGTCGTAAGACCGCTACGTCTTTCCCCAAACAATTGACCGTCCAACAGTCGTTTGCCATGAGCACCAAGTACGACACCAGTCATCCTATGGCAAAGCGGATAACTGCATCAATAACAGCAATGTTGGTGTTAGAAGTGCGTCCGGTGTCCGCCATCAGTGGAGTGGGATTTAGACGGTTGATGGAGGTATTGTGTCCCCGGTACTAAATTGGGTACCGGGGCCACTCCGCTACGCAGTCCAGATAGCTGCGTATCAGATATTAAACTACATTCAGTGTTGGGGCCAAATCCAAAAAGAATTAAAATGCACTGTCATGATCGAAAACAAGAGGTATTGACACGCTAGAACTCCACCCTCTATATGCTGCAGAGGATGGAGGAGCAGCCATCTGTGCAATGGAATTCACACCAGTTGGAGAAGGTATTGTGGCCCCGGTACCAAATTGGGTACTGGGGCCACTCCACTACGCAGTCCAGAAAGCTACCTCGGTGCAACGTTTTGGACTAAAAACAATATAGTGAGGTGTGAGGTGTTCAGAGTAGACTGGAAATTAGTGGAAATGATTGTTATTGAATGTTACTGAGGTTAATAATAGCGTAGGAGTGTAAAAAAACAAAAAAAAAGGATTTTAGTGCTTTTTATGCTTTTTTAAAAATAAATCAGAACCCAAAACCCTAAATCAGAACCAAAACCTTTCGTCAGGTGTTTTGGCAAAACAAATCAGAACCCAAAACCTCAAGCTAATCAGAACCCAAAACCCAAAACACTAAAAGTGCCCGGTGCACACCCCTACTTAAAACCCCCAGCTGATTCCTGCTTTATTGTCAGATTTGTTTGTTTATAGATTTATCTGATTAAATATATTGTTATAACGTGTTCAGGGCTGCCACCAGAAACTACGGTGGCCAGTACAAATGTAACAGGCAGGAACCCCTCATTTTTAAATTATTCTCTACCCAACATTTGCCTCCCCCCATTTCCTACAGTCTCCCCACATCCCCGGTGAAATACTGCTTGCAGCTATTAACATTATAATACTCATTATCTACAGGTGGTTCTCAGTCTAGCCCCTCCCACTTTCTCCTTTGTGTGTAACCAGTTTAAACAAAATGCATACAATAGGTGCTCTGACCATAATCAAATTCATCCTGAAGTGCATATAAATATTTCTTTTCTTTACTTATTTTAGAAAATATTTTAAGTTGGCACTACCATATAAACAAAACATATCTTATCAATTTATGTATGTACAGTATATATTTTGAGCATAAGTAACGCTTTCCCTTTAAATAACTTTACGATTCTTTAGCATTTTATCATTGCTCATTACTAAATACTGAAATACATTACTCATTGTGAGGTAGATTTTTCGCTAAGCTGCACAAACATTACTGCAGTAATGAAGGCTGTATGAGACATGTACCTTGTCATATTCACTTACTCCAAAGCGAAGAAAACTATTTTAGTAGGTGAAAGATCACATATTGTATAGGACGGAAATTTTACATAACCAACATTAATTTCATACTTATATTAATATTTTCTTGAAAATGTATGTTGCTGAAACTGTTGTTCGCATCAGAGTGGGCACTGATAAATTAGGGAAAATACTATTTATCTGGGAGATAATGTTCTCCTTTGTTCCTCATCTACAGTAAAAACCAGAAATATAATAATTTCATCTTTTAAGATATAAATACATATATTTTATACCACAATCTTCACATTTTTTTTTCTTATCTCGCTGTAGAATTTGATTTCAATAGCCTAAGGGAGGTGAAATAAAAAAGAATAATTATGTTTTATACAACAGTAAGGTCTACCAGAGTCTGTTTCATAGCTTCTGTGTCTGAAATCGTCACTACATCCCTTGCAATGCCAAGTAATGTCATTTTATACTCAACAGTGTTTTATCTGCACGTCAAATTG
The DNA here is from genome assembly GCF_038048845.1 of Mixophyes fleayi. NCBI lineage: Eukaryota > Metazoa > Chordata > Amphibia > Anura > Limnodynastidae > Mixophyes > Mixophyes fleayi. The sequence goes on along the minus strand of NC_134404.1, from coordinate 307,238,697 downwards.
TAGGTTTCTCAGAAAGCTCTCTGCTGCTGTTCCTTATGAGCTTGAGCAGCCTCTAATTTCTCTCTCGTGTCAGCCCTGTTTCCCCATTTTCTCCTAATTTTTATGACTGCTGATGACCTTTTTTTAACGATATATACTTAAACTATGAATTAAGTTCTGGATACCAAGCTTTTACTTTCATTCAGCAATGAACAGATTGAACATAACCATAGTATTTTCTAAAACCTTTTTGCTCAAGTAAGTGTAGGTTGCAGAGATGAAAGGAAATTCTTCAGCAGACTAGTGTTTCTGCTTCTGTCATTGCCATCGATGTTAAGTCCAATATTTCCAAACATAGCTGTTATAACAAGAAAGGAAATTATATTTCTACTGGCCACATAATTTAAGACCAATGCAGTGTCCCTCTTTTACTCCAAATGGGCCTCATTGTCCCTATTTTGGCTTCTTATATGGGTATTTGTGGATGCAGCTCTTCATTGGTTCCTACAATTCTGTACTAGGATTCTAAATGTGTTTTATCTGTTATTTCAGCAGAGCTGTACAGCCAGAGCATTTTATTCAGACACATTACTCACTGCTCCAGCTTACAAATCAATGTTCCTACCACTGGCACACAAACACATACGCAGTGGTGGCAGATTTGGTGGGTTGACTTCTAACTATTTAGCAAGCTCCTCATCTGCATGTTTTCAGGGGACCACCGCAAATTTAGGTATCCCCTCTATTTATAGCTGGTGGACCGCAGCAGATATCAGAACTGTCCCACAGTTCTCATAAGCAATAGCAGTACCCATATGGGCTGTTAATTTTTGTGAGTTTACAAGTTCTGAAAATCAAAGACTTGTGCCCGATGGCTACCGACATCTGAAGTTGTGTTAGAGGGATCTTCGGATCCTTCACCGCATCTTGCCTGCTCTCCCCTCTGGGGTCTATGGCTAATGACATATGAAGATGAGCATTGTGGTAGAGGGATTTTTGGATCCTTCACCGCATCTTACCTGCTCTCCCCTCTGGGGACTATGGCTAATGACATCTGAAGATGAGCATTGTGTTAGAGGGATCTTCGGATCATTCACCGCATCTTACCTGCTCTCCCCTCTGGGGACACTGGCTTACGACATCTGAAGATGAGCATTGTGTTAGAGGGATCTTCGGATCCTTCATCGCATCTTTCCTGTTCTCCCATCTGGGGACTATGGCTAACGTGGCCACTTTGCGATAGTGACCATAGAAGAGATAGGTAATTGCTGGGACAGCTGTTTATCGTGCCTGCTGTCTCCTGACAGAAGCGAATGAAAATGACTGTGCCAAAAAATGGTTATTGTTAATTATGCCCCTTTTTTGGGAGAAAACCCACATAAATAGAGAGAGAGCATATATCCATCTCACAAATCACACCCTGAGTCTATTCATACTGAGCGCCCCAGAACTGTGAGGCTGCAGTTCTAACCACCAAGATCTTGGCCGTGTGTGGTGGTGTATAGTGATAGACGCATAGAATTTGATGAAAGATAAGAACCGCTTGGCCCATCTAGTCTGCCCATTTTTTTTATTAACCTATTGTACCTTAAACCCTATTTGATCATTTATTCTTTATAAGGATATACTTATGTCTGTCCCAAGCATGTTTAAACTGCTTTACTGTATTAGCCTCTACCAGCTGTGCTGTAGACCATGCACCATTTTAGTTGCCCTTCTTTGTACAGTCTCTAATGTATTTATATCATTCTGGAGATATGACTCCAGAATTGAACACCGTATTATAGATGAGGAACGTTTGCTTTATGTCCAGGGGATAGACATTAGTAGTGGTAAAAAACCCACATATATACATGGGGCCGCCCTCAGCTTTGCGCCCAATAGCTGCTGCACCCCTTGTACCTATGATTGTTAATGTTGAATTATGTAATTCATTGTGAAATTTAATATATCACAGGGTAGAATTCATGCAATCCGACACCAAAGTTTTACAATAGTTTAAATATGGGGACATTGTGAATGAAGGATTAACATTTTGAAAATGCTGGCATTCCTATATAATACTAGGGAATATCTTTGGAAATTATATTGGTGGCTACAGAATTTCTTCCTCCTACTCAAAGGGTTGTCACAGACGAAGCTTGCCAATCTGCTAATGCTGAAAAGCAAAACTTGTCCAGATACTGTTTTCTCTCTGTGAGTCTGAACTAGGTCATTGGATCGATGTCACAAAACCCAGGCAGGATATACCGTTTGCAAAGTTGGAAATTAAAAATGTACGTACAGCTACTGCAATAGAAATTGTGACCAAAATGTGCTGATTCAGAGCCAACTCATTATTCTTATTTATCGCAGTAGATTATTTAAGGATAATATTAATATACATTGTAAACATTCTTTATGTTTGTCATTTTTATGTTTTATGTGGTTATAGATTGTGTGCTATACTTAAGTAAAATATATAACTTGGACATATTTAAAAATCATATGCTTACCTTATTAACAGCTAAGTATTGTGTTTTTGTTTTTTTATCTATTTCTATATCTTTGATTTCAAGATCTATAAAGTTTTTTGTTTTCTATAATGTTTACTGTATTAGAACTAACATATTGAATGGCACATTCATAAAGGGAACATTCATGATGCTGCCCCTTAAATCTATCATTTGAAACCTTAAACAAAGCTCTTACTTTTATTTTCCATAGGCTGCAGCACATTCTGCCCATAAAAACACTATTAAACGTCGCTAGCCCTTAATACTAATAGCTACTGCTGTGCATTAAGTAAATACGATAGAAAAACTATGTATGCTTTCAAGGTTAAGAGTATAAGCAGTATGACATTATAGTGCTTAAAAGAAAAGAAGAGGAAGATAATGAATTTAAAACCATCTTCCAGCTTTAAACATGGTTGACCAATTGAAATGTTTAATATTAGGGCTTGAAGAACTCTCAAATTGCCAGATTTTCATTGTCAGCTAGTGTTTCCTCTATTGTCTCCAGGCAGAGAAGATTGCCCAATATCCTACCTGACAACTAATCAAGGATTTTTTATGTCTTGTCTAAAACCGTAACCATCTCCCTTCTAAGGTTTTAGTAAGATGTTTTCTCTTCAGCCTTGATAATGAATAATGAAAAGATAATGACTCTGCTTCTTTGAAGATGTTTGTTTTGAAGCTAGCTGTATCCAGTTACATTACAGTAGCTTTATGCGGCTCATATTGTAAAAGAATAATGAATAGTGTTTTGCATATAGTTTCATATAGTTTCCAGTGTTAAGATCATCACCATCTATTTATTTATATAGCGCCACTAATTCCGCAGCACTGTACTGAGAACTCACTCACATCAGTCACTGCCCCATTGGAGCTTAGAATCTAAATCACCTAACTTACACACACACATTGAGAGAGACTAAGGGCAATTTAATACCAGCCAATTACCCTACTAGTATGTTTTTGGAGTGTGGGAGGAAACTGGAGCACCCGGAGGAAACCCACGTAAACACGGGAAGAACATACAAACTCCACACAGATAAGGCCATGGTCGGGAATCGAACTCATGACCCCAGTGCTGTGAGGCAGAAGTGCTAACCATGATTTACATAACCATTTATAGATTTATATATGTTGTACTAGACATAAATATGTGTGGATAGTTTGATCATATTGTTCAAGTCAAATACCAGACACATTACGTTTTATAAAAGAGCGTTGTTCCGACTATATTGAAATTGAAGTGGATATCAAGATGTTTTGATTTGAATCCGAGTGTAAATATGCTCTGCCTAAATGGTGCTTACCTTATGTAGAACAAAGGGCAGCATATGTACAAGCGTATATGCAGTATAAGGTATAACCAGAATGCATAAAACAATTAAATTATAAAATAAGTGAAAAACTGTTAACACTGTAATCATTAATAAAAACATGGATTTAATTTATTTTTAACATTAAATACATAAAGATGCTTTTAATGCATACTCTACATACAATGGCTTTTTATAGTCTGTCCGCCCCTTCCCTCCCCCATTCCGCCTCTCAAGTCATAGGCTGTATAAGTGTGATTTGTGTTCAGACATTAATTTCATACAATTATGTAAGGTCTGTTTCTGAGCATGTGCAGAGCTATTTTACTCAAGATACTCACTAAAGGGGTTCTTCGCTTTTGGAAACAAATCCTAATTTTTGTCTGCCAAATATAGCAAATAGGAGCTCAACTAATTTTTACCTGCTGTCACGATCTGCCTGCAGCTTACTGCTTTGTATTGGCAGCTCCTGCCTCCAGGACTATTAGACTTTATTATTTGTGTTTCTTTTTATGTATTGCAGCAGTACCTCTATTCACCAGAGGTGCTGCTATTGTCCCTGCTTCTAGTCCCTTAGGAGTTAACCCTGCTGCACTAATTATCCTTGGCACCTGGGTATTCCCTATGTATACCCGTCTCTCCCAGCATTCATTGCTGGTTATTGATATTACACTCTGTGGTCACATCCTGTTATTCATTGTTGTTACTTCCTACTGCTGTGCCCCTGTGTTTATGCTGCTTGGGATCTCTACATACATTCTGCTTACCTGTATCATCTGTGAACCTGGTATTTACCTCTGCATTTCCCTGCACTTGCTGCCTGCAATCTTTCCATACCTCCTGTTTACCTGCAACTGAAGTATACCTGGTAATTACTGCAAAGCTCATTATTACATCTTCTGTTCATACTCTTCAGCAAATAAACATTGAATGTTTTTCACATTATTCGTGGCTCCTTAGCTGTATTACTGCATTGATTCCTGACACCTGCTCATGGGACCCTCCTGTTACCTGCAGCAGAGAGTAGTTCGCTCTATAATTCTACAGCTCACAATGCTGATTTTTAAATCCAGTCAGTCTTCTGCAATAGAGCTGAACAGGAACTATAGGTTTATGTGGAGTAATTTGCTATAAGGGGCAAGTAAATATGGGCGAAGGTAGTTTGAAAGTAGTGTAATGTTGGTATTGTCGCTATCAGTAAATATTGTCCGATGTGATTTAATGTGGTTCCAAAGCACAAAAGAGATTTAATAGAAGATTTAGCAGATCACAATAATAATACAAAGTACAACCGATACATATGCTGTGCAGCCCCTGGATCCAGAAACAGCCCATCAATTCTGATGTCTGTTGGCAAAGTGTGAGGCTGTTCCTAAATCAAAAGCTGCTTTTATGCTGTTAAGTTTAGAAAAATGATATTACAGAATATACACAGATAACACTAAGAGAGGTCTTCATTGGTCCAGGGTTAGCGATGTTCCAGTAGACTGCTGGTCATAGGTCAGTTCATTTGATCTTCTCCCAAAAGAGGGTGTCGTTCACTCCAACTGTTGCCTACGTGTTTTTCCACCGAAGCACCGGTTTAAACTGACCCATAAGAAGAGTGCTTTTGAGTATTAATCTCATATTGCTCATAACTTGCGACCGTTAGATGCGATCGCTACTCTGTCAAAATCATAAATGACTTTACTATAATATTATCTGTATAAATAACCTTTAAATCATTTATTAAATGATCGAGTGTGAATTGGAAGTTTTATAAAGTGTGTACTACCGTATTTCCCCATGTATAAGACGCACCTTTTTCCCCAAAATGTTGGGTCTAATAACTAGGTGCGTCTTATACAGGTAAAGTCTTCTCTCTGTCTGATCCTGATGCTGGAAACCCGATTAAGGTCCTCTCTGCGATGTCCGGATGTCCTTTCAGGTCATTGACAAGGTCCTGAAAGGCATCCTTTCAGGACCTGGACCTTGAGGTCCTGAAAGGATTGTCAAGGTCCTGAAAGGACATCCGGACATCGCAGAGAGGACCTTTAATCGGGTTTCCAGCATCAGGATCAGACAGAGAGAAGACAGAAGACTTTACCAGACAGAGGAATCATCTGACAGGGTAAGTCAGAATTCACTATAGTGTTGTCTCTCCTCTGTATAAGCTGCACAAATACTCTGTGAAAAAATTGAGGATAATGTTTATCCTCAATTTTTTCACATGATTTATATAGGTGCGTCTTATACAGTGGAGCATCCTATACATGGGGAAATACGGTATTTACCAGTGTAAGTGTGAATGTGAGTGTGTGTACTAGGAATCCGTGCGATTGCGTCATTACACGTGGCCTACTGATCGCACTCGCATGGTAAATCAATATAAATCAATTTAGCCGACTTAATCCAATTATTTGACTTCCACAGTAGACAACCCCTTTAATTGTCAAACTGTAAAGGGCTCCAGCACTTAAATGTCAGGAAGCTGAACAACACTGCTTTGTGTCTTGTACACACTGTGCTTGTTTTATTGACTGTCTTGCTCTTGGTTGTTTTTGAAATTTAGCTGCTAGCCTATAAGCTTTGATTAATTATGCCCAAGTGTATTTTGGCAGGTAGATTGGGTTCTAAGTGTTTTTACAATTGTTGTAAATGCGGCAATAAAGATAAACCATAAAGTCAAACTAAAAAAAACACCAAAAAAAACCTATGAAGCTCTCAAACTACATGAGCAGTTTAGTAAAATACGAGGAACAGCATAGCAAAACAATAAATAAGTAAAACTGGACAGTATTTTACAGCGTTACAAGATTTTTTTGGACCAGTATGAAACAAAATATGTAGTAGAAACTTTGGCAAAATCATCCATGGATGAATTTTATAATGCTGTTGTTTTTAAGCTTTTCAGACTATCAGGAATGTTATTGCTACGATTTTATTGCTACAACCCTGGCTAGGCTACAAGTACAAGCTGTATAATAGTGTCGGACTTTATATCACGTTAGCGATGCAAGTCAGGCTTTGTATACTGCTCAAAGGTGTTGCTACTATGAAAGAGTGTGTTAAAGTTGGTAGAAATGTAGCTTTTCTCTCACTATCTCATTGGTAAATTGAACCTGCCACCAACACACAACGACACGTTAAACAGAAATTTCAACAGACAACAAAAAATTAAACCTATGTCCCTTCTGCTGTAATTATAGCTATATAGTTAATTCTAAATTCACCTCATTATATTGGCAGCACAGTGGCCTAGTGGTTTGCACTTCTACCTCACAGCACTGGGGTCATGAGTTTGATTCCCAACCATGTCCTTATCTGTGTGGAGTTTGTATGTTCTCCCTGTGTTTGCGTGGGTTTCCTCCGGGTGCTCCGGTTTCCTCCCACACTCCAAAAACATACTATTAGGTTAATTGGCTGCTATCAAAATTGACCTTAGTCTGTGTGTGTGTGTGTGTATGTTAGGGACTTTAGACTGTAAGCTCCAATGGGGCAGGGACTGATGTTAATGAGTTCTCTGTACAGCGCTGCGGAATTAGTGGTGCTCTATAAATAACTGATGATGATTATGATGATTATATGCCTGATGGAATTCATCAGTCGAGTAGGTATAAGCATTGTGAACATCCATTGAACTAGCTGGCTCTCATTCTCAAAACTTTCATCTGGACATTTTTGTGATGAACCTGTAGGAAGTCTGCCAGCTTTCCTGATTACCTCTAAATGATCACATGACATTAGAATCACATGACCTTCTGCCCTCAGGCATTGGAACAATGTCTCAGACAATATAGCAGGAAATACAAGAGTGTGATAGTCATCATTTAGGTTTTCAAGAAAGGTTTGTGTGTGTTAATATCTGTACACAGCACTTTGGTTTTTACTGTGGCTCTTCTATTAGTGTTAGATTTTCCAAAACGACACCATCATAAAAGTTAAAGTGGAAACCGAACCGTGAGCCACACGATATAGGGTATATGGCAAGGCTTGTGCTGCTCACGTCTCACTGCACCCCTTAGCACTGACATTCAATGCAGTGCAGTCTAGCACATATTTACTTTTGGATTGTGCTGAATGCTTAAAAATATTCCATCTGTACACCTAATATAGGCAACGGGTGTAGGGGAAGGAGGATGCCTACTTTTTGTGACAACAGTTAATCTAACCTTGAATTACTCAAGTTAAAGCTGGGTACACACTACAGGGTTTTTGTCCAATAATCGGCGCCACCAGCCGTCAAATGACCGCTCGGGTCGAAAGTCGGGCCAGTGTGTGTAGTGACACGATGGTCGAAAGTCTGCCCAAATGGACGATTGTCGCCTCATTTGGTTGGTCGTACCAATCAATGTTTTCCGATCAATCACCTAACGATCATGTGGTGTATATGCACTCATGCTGACGATCTCCATAGAGTTTACAGAGTCGGGCTCTTTTCAGCCGATGTTAGCACTGAATGTCAGAGTGAATAAATGTAGAGAGTCCTGTAGAAGGAATAATTCATTTGTTCGTTCTGAGACAGAATGTTTAGTTTCAGAGTCACAGAAGCTAACGAAATTCGTTAGGGCATGTGGATAGCTATAACAAGGCAGTTTTAATCAGTGTGACAATGTGACAGTAGTGAATGAATGAATATTGTGCTGTCATTCTCTGGACTAGAGGACCAGATAAAGAACCAGATGAAGAGCACAGATCTGAAGGTAAATCATGTCAGTGTGTATGCATGAATCGCCAGACTGATCGGACTTCAGTCGTAGGTATAATCATTTGAGACTTCGGTCGGAAAAATTCTTCAGTGTGTACCCAGCTGTGGATTTCTGTGGAAATGCTACCACAGGAGTCTGAGAAATGGGGAAACATACATTGTTAGTTACATATGAAGAAATGGTAAAAACTTGAAGTGTCCTGGGAGTATCTTGTCTCAGATGGCATATTAAGAAACAAGTTCATAAAAAAATGGTTAGTTTTGACCGTTTTAGCTCCAAAGAATTAAAAACTCACTCATGATGTAGTATTGATGCAATAATATATTATAACTCTCATTGGCGTTCTGTAGGTTAAAAAAAAGAAAAAAGTATGAAACAGCTGTAATAACACTAGTAGTTAAGTGGCCCTAAAAGTTCCCATAATGCATGTGACCAATGACCTCCATCTCTGTTACTGGTAGGGAAGAAGCACTTTGCTCTCCCTGCAGTCCTGCCCTATAATAATCTGGAAAACTTTTCTTCATATGACAGCTTATAAACATGGTATAGTACACACTGCTTAGCCATTATCCATAAATACATGGCTTTTAAGAAATACAAAACTTAGATTCATCTTTCTCTGCTGTTAACGAAACATAGTGCTTTGTACTGAAGAAGGGAAATGAGTGTCAATATATTTATTTATTGATTTAGCACCAACATAATACATAATGCTGTACAGAGAATGTTTAATCATCCATCCAGTCCCTGACAGTCAATTAACCTACCATTATGTTTTAGACTGTGGAAGGAAACTGGAAACATGGAGGGAACATGCAAACTCCACACAGATAGGGTCCTGGTTGGAATCGAACCCTTGGCCCCGGCGCTGTGAGGCAGCGATGCTAACAACATTCTCTCTATGCAGTCCCATATTTTATTATAATATCAACACATTTGATAAAAAAAAGTGTTGATCAATTATATTGGAAAGCCAGTGGCACCCTATCAGATCAGATGAGGGTCATGAAAACAAGTGTAGGTAAAACCAAATAAAAAATAAATACATCAGCAGGAACAATACCTTTGAAGGATTGCTGTTTAGGTATATCATAAATAAATTTAAATACCCTACGTTCCTCAGAACTTTGATTTCTAACAACTTGTCCTCTGTACTCAACTTTATTATATTAAGCAGCTCAAAACGAAGATATTTACAGTGCTGCGTAGCTACTTTAGAATTTATTTTACGTTGGTCAACTTTATGAAAGATATCACAGTCTAATCCCATCTATAGTAGAATCATGAGCTTCCCAAGAATTAGTATTGCTTACTGGAAGCTATATAGCTGTAATATTGTCTGTGTATATGTGTGTATGTATATGAGTGTATGTATATGCATGTGCGTGTATATGTGTGTGTGTATATATACATATATACACAGTGTGTCTGTGTGTGTATATATCTATAATATAAATGCTTAGTGGCGTGTGTTAGTCTGTCTGTGTGTGTGTGTGTGGAAAAAATAAAACCAAGCTGCAGCGCCACCTGCTGGGCGGAGTTATACACTGACCTACTAAATTCTTAGTGTGTGTGGGAAAAAAAATTCTTAAAGGGCTGAAATTTTGGTATATTAAGATGTTTTTAATTTGTTAATTTAATTTGTTAATTGTTAAAAGTGTTTATAAAGATTTAAAAAAAAAAATATATATTTCTTGAAGGAGAAGTGACAGTTGGGAGTGGTTGGTGGTTGCCGGGGGTGACAGTGGGGAGTGGTTGGTGGTTGCCGGGGGTGACAGAGTGAGAGGAGTGTGATACTCAGGACCGCTGAGAGAGATCCCTGTGTCTGGATAGACATCTGGATAGATGTGGCGATAAAGATGAAGGATGAGGTGATGGAGAAGAATGATGAGGTGGTGACATGTGGACAAAACTACGTTAAAAAAGGGCGCTTACATCGGGAAGTAACGCTCTTCCCCTGAGGAGGCCTGGGCTATGGCCCAAATGCATGACAAGAACCTTTTAACACCTTAAGTAGCTTGATTTGACTAGAATGCATGAGTATCATGCACGGGTTAACTTATATATATATAATATGTAATACTTGCTGTTAGTGTTCTAAGTTCAGTGCACCTTTTCTTTATGTATCATCAGCCATGCATTGCCTCTAGCAAATCATTTCCTTTAAATAAAAAGTTTGACCAAGCATAAGTTAGATCAGGTAATGATGAGGGTGTGTTTGAGGGCAGGAAACTAAAAGTGTTAACTAACTGTTTTGGCTTTTATTAGAAGGTACTATTTCTTTCTATTCCTGTAAATGTCTAATTATTCTGCATGGATGGCTATTTTTATGGATTCATGTCAGCAATTTATTCCACAGCTTGGTACAATGCGCACCCATGGTGAATATTCAAACCTTGCCAAATAGTCTTCACTGTCTTATTGGATACTCTTTACAAAAAAAAAATCAAATTCCCAGACGACAAAAAAAACACCTTAAATTTCCATTTCTCGTGAATTCTTTAATCGGGTGCAAGTCATTATGTGCTTTGTTGATTCTTAAGTGCAAAGATAATTGCAGTGGGCAGCGTGAAAGTGGTTTGATTATTGCCTGTCAACTCTTGTGAATTCTAATAAGTCTAATTGCATAGCATCAATTCATCATCTCAGCATCACTTCTTTTTTATTATTAGCTCTTATAAATTGTAATGTGCTCATAAAGGAATGTTGTAGTATATCAGTGCTGACATTCTACCTGGCCTATTGTCATTTTTTGCCGATGCCTAATGCAGCTTTACAAATTAAAAGTTTATAATGATGTGCCCTTTCCTGAAACTCATTTCAATTTTGCCTTCCAGGTTGCATGAATAAAAGGCAATAGTCCACAGTATCTTTGGTTTACTATTAGTTTATTTCTTTCCTGTAGATATAAGGAGGCTGCTAATTTATGCGCGTGTGTTTCTTATTGTGCACAAGACAGCACAGTGGTGATTGTATATGTACACCCTGGAATGACCTGTTTTCAACAGTATTTTTACTGTTAGGGCAGAAATACATAGTGCTTTCCATATATTATATATGTGTATATATATAATATTTTATATTTCATGGGCTATATAAAACCATGCCTTTGTGGTCTTTTTCACAACTTTTTTTCAATTGTGTTACACTAGAAGAAAACCCTGGGCCATTTGCTTGCATTTGCCTCCAAGGCCACAGTATACAATGAATGGATATATATTGCGGTCCTACTGTGTGCTGCCTCTTTGTGTGTGTGTATGAATATACGTGTATGTGTGTGTGTGTGTGTGTGTGTGTGTGTGTGTATATATATATATATATACACAGAACTCCACTAGGTCCCAAATAGCATTTGGCAAAGTATAACAAAAATATATGCACATCAAGCGCTCACATGAATTCACAGAATAGGAAATCTTCCTTCTCTGGAATAGTCTTGATAAAGACGCCTCCTTTGGAGTTGAAATGCGTTGGAAGACTGATCTACACCACCCTTGACCAGGAGGTACCATCATCAGAATTGGGAGAAGGAGGAAACCCGGAGATGCCATCTACCCTTCTTATCAATGCAACATTGTTAATGGACTCTCTGGAATGGGTATTTTATACACAGCTTGTTAAGGATGTTTTACACTGTTTTTAGCATGTGAGTACAATGTTTACCTAATCTTTTTGTTATCTAATAAAAAGATAATGCAGTAGATGCTCTATTTCTCCATTTTCTCTCATATGGTGGGAGGCCTGAATGTGGAAGAAAGTCTAAGAATACATTGATGTGATTGATAGGACCGTAACAAGAAACTTTTCTGAAAGCATAATCCCAATGGGCTAAAAGCCCACATATTACCACAGGAAGCAGATACTTCGTGGGTGATTGCTTCACCATGAGGATAAGGGTCCTTTCTTTCCTAACTTGAAGATTCACCTATAACACTATTCACTATATTGGTTCATTGAACATTAGTATTTTGATGTTACATATTTTATATATCCTGTATTTTTGAGTTTTTGTTTCAGTTCTTTTATGCCAAAAGAACGGAAAGGGAATTGATTTATTGTATTCCGCTGTGAAAGAAGATTTCCTATTCTATGGATGTGAGTGCTTGATGTATATATAATTTTGTATATAATTTTGTTATACTCTACCAGTATATATAGTATGTTTATGATGGGATTTTTCTAGGACAGTGACAGCTGCCTTGGGTGCAATAAGGTTTTGGGGCCCAAGTGTTATGTTGATTACAGTCCGTTATTTCTTGCATTGGAGATCATCAGAAGAACTGTAGTTTGATATGTTAGTGTTACAAAATCTGTTCCACAAACTAGGTCTTGCAATTATAGCCATGGAGCCAGACAAATGATGAAAACATTGAGCTGTTTATTGCAGAGAAAGGAACAATCCAGGTGATGCAATGAACACAGACCGGGTCAGAGTGTAATCAGATTTTCATGTATAGCAGATTAGCAGGAGTAATGCAAATGTCAGGTTAAGAGAAGATACAGGTGATTGATTTAAGGCTGTACAAAGAAGCAGAAACTGGCTAAGCATGAATATCCACAGGAACAGAAAAATCAGGGCAGTAATCCAAGGTACAAACAAAAACAAGCTTGGAAACATTAGCGACCAGCAAGGAAAGCTGGAAGAGGCAGGTATAAATATATGAGACCCTCAGGTGTAGGTGACTAAATAGCTGTGCTAGTTAACCCCTGATAGTGGGAAAAGACAGCAGTACCTCTGGTGTTACACAGGTAATGCAGGGTAACATAACAACAGAGTCCAAAATAGTGTTAGTCATATCATAAAAGTTAGTAAACTGCACATCTTCTTAATGACATGACCTGAAGACCTGTTATCTTTATGCTATAACTGTTACATTTTTCTTCTTTTGTCTGACTTGTTTTCACAAATAACAATCTGTACATTAGCTTCTAATCAAAATTACTATTCATTTGTAATTGTATTGACAGTCATAAAAAAAGAAGCAATTTTCTCCCATTAGTAAGCAAAAAATAGAGCTCAGTAGATGACTGTCTGACACCAATGATTTTGAAATCCTGTAGAATATTGAATCCCTAGCTTAAAATGTCTGAACCCCTTTTTTGTTGTAGATCCTACTTCCTGTTACTATTGGGTCTACGCTAGGTCAGATCTGGATATAACAGATTTATTGAGATGTGGGCTGCTTTTGTTGTGTGGCTGATGTGCTGAGAGATAGGGTCAGGTCATTGGCATTACTAGGGGCCTCAGAGCCCCCGTACCAAAATATTTGCAACCTGGGATATGTACAGTACTAGGCAACAGAAACTACATTGCACTAAGACTATTTCCTTGCCCAGCGCCATTCACTTGTTCAGAAATCACCCCTTTACCTCCTGTTCACAGAGATCCCAATCGGCGTTCCCCACTTTCCTTTTCCCAGGTAGTTGTGTGGTGTCTTCCCCTTCCATCTGAAATCTCCATGTCACTGTGGGAGTTCTCTGCCGCACTCCCTACCTTTATGAGCATCTCTGTGATCACAGAGATACTCTGATACACCTCCATTATTGTGAGGCACCACAAGCCTTTTCTTAGTGTCCCGATTGCAAAAACACATTATTGGGACATATGCCCTGATCAGCCCTACACATGTGGAGATTTTGATGAGAAGCGAAGGACACCACATCGGTGGGACTCTTTCTACTGGTCTCGTCCCCAACCAGACACCAATGAAGGTAAGTTAGTTAGTACAGGTTCTGTTGATGTGGTGTGGAGATTTTGATGATAAGCGAAGGACACCACATCAGTGGGACTCTTTCTACTGGTCTCGTCTCTAACCCAACACCAGTGAAGGTAAGAGAGTGTGCCACTAGTTTGTGTCATAGGATGGAAACCATGGAAATAAATGTATGCTTGACCTTAACAAAGAAAAGTATTGCCCTTGTCTTCACATTGACTCATAAAACTAATTTAATATACGTTTGTTGCAAGCAATGCCTGTGTAGTGTTAAAACCGTTAAATATGATTGCCTTCTGTTACAGATGAACTGGCTTATCTGCTTGTTTTAGAAGTACATCGCCATTAAAATCTCCTTTCTTTTTTCCTTTCGCTAACTGGAGAAAATAAAAGGGATTCTGTGATGACTGTTGGTTGTTAAATTTATTCCAACTATAACAGTATGATTAGGCAACCACAGTAAGCACAGATGTTCGTTTAATTGGCTTTTCTTTAAAAAACATTGCCTGCTATGAACTTAAAAAGGTAACGTTGGATACCCTGCGTATTAATGGGAACTTTGTATACGGCTTATTTCTTGAAGGCTGTTTTTAGTGCTAAAAAAAATCAAGTGTGTGCTTTCAAGCATGGGACCTCAATGTTAGATCTCATTTTGCTGTCTGGGTCTTCACTTGTCTGCTTTGATATCAGTAGGCCTTTCTGAGATGTTTCTGCAAAGGCGTAACATAATGAATGTATTTATTTACTTCCCAGCATTATGAAGATGTTTCTAGCTTCTAGCAATTTTTCCAGCGTCTGACAGTAACTTAAAAATGTTGCAGGGTAAAATTGCAGGGGCAAAAAAGTATAAAGTTAAAAAAGAAATTGAAAGTAATAAGGCAGGTGAGACCTAGAGCAGGTGGGCGCTACAGAGATGAGTGAAAATGTTAACTTAAACAGTGGCGCACGCAGGGGGGGTTTCTGAGTCTCTAGAAACCCCCCCTGCGCTAACTAAGTGGCCACTGTCCTATATAGCAGCCGCGGCGCTTTCAAAGAAGCGGACGCTTCTTAAACAGCGCCGCGGCTGCTGTATAGGACAGAGCTGGCGAAACGGAGCTGCTGCGCATGCGCAGCTGCTCTCTCTCGGGTTGTTGTTTTTTTGGGTCGGCGGGGAGAAACCCCCCCCCCCCCCGACAATCCTCCGTGCGCCCCTGTTAAACTCATTTTCTCCCTAAATTATTCATTTTCTTTGATTTCTCTGTGTGTGTATTTTTTTTAGTTAATTTTAGTTGTTTATTTCAAATTTCTTCTGTGTTTGCTGTGAACGTTAAATCACCATTCATAATGTGTCCTTGTTTTACCTTCAAACAGCAGGAAATGGCTGGGGATTTTTTTCCTTTTAAAAGAAAATGACATTTTAACATATTTGTTTATGCAAAATAATGGGTGGAATTGGAAAATCGGAAGCAGTGTAGCAAAAATATATAAATAAAGACATAATGATGTACTGGATGTCACATAACAATATGGTTAACTACAAATAGCACTTTGGGCCTGATTTCGAGTTAGGAGCAAAGCAAAGAAAAGGAGCAAATTTGCAGCTTGGCAAAACCATGTTGCATTAGAGGGGGAGCTAAATTTAAAATGTGGGGACAGATTTATAGTTGCGATAGGGCATATCATAGATCAACTTTAAATTTTGGTGCAAAAATAAAGCTATCAAGTATTTGTGTGCTACATGAAAAACATCCAGTATTTTCCTTGCTTGCACAAAAACAAGTCAATTTGTACCCCTTGCATTGTTACATTGTTGTCCAGGTGCAAATTTGCTTCTTTTCTTTGCTTCTAACTCAAAATCAGTCCCTTTGTTTCTTTAATGTTAGTTAATGTAGGTTACAGGTTTTAACATTTCTCAGTGGGCACAGATAAGAAATGTGAAATAATAATAAAAAAAATGATCAAAGATAGCTAAGTGAATTCTAAAGGTGAAGTCTTTAAATTATCAAGATATCGCCAACAACGACAATAGCATGCACAAGTCCCAAGGAAAGTCACAGACTGGTAGTAAATTAAAATCAGTTTTTTTTGCCCATAATAGCAAAATTAAAATACACTTGGGGAGGGACCAAGCACTTGTGTGTCCACTGTGCCTCCTGCACATTTCTTGCCCTGCTGGGTTTTTTCTCAAGCAAAATTAGTTAGGCCTTGCTCCAGTTATGGCTAACCTGTGACACTCCAGGGGGTAAATGTATTAACCTCCGGTTTCTTCAACCCCCGCGAGTTCGGCGTCTTCGGCGCTTAAATTTAAAGCGGCGCTGCTTTGTAAAGGGAAACTTCCCTTTACAAGGCAGCGCCGCTTTAAATTTAAGCGCCGAAGACGCCGAACTCGCGGGGGTTGAAGAAACCAGATGTTAATACATATACCGCCAGGTGTTGTGAAACTACAAGCCCCATGTTTTGCTGTTAGATAACTGGCTGATAGCTGGCAAAGCATGCTGGGGCTTGTAGTTTCACAACACCTGGAGTGTCACAGGTTAGCCTTCACTGGCCCAGACCATTTAATTTTTAAAATACCGTGTATAAAGTGTTATGTTTACCGTTCGTGATCTTTACAAGTGGCAATTGCAAGTTTGGATTGAAATCGATTACACAGTCTGAGCACTTTTCTAGTTTGTGAACAACAAATTATAGTCCACACACATTTAGACTGTTAAGCAAGCATACCCACTACTTGGAAATAAAGCGTGCTTGACATTATAGATATAGTTAAAATCATATTACCAGGTTAAGCTTTTAAACTATGTAATTTAAAATATGCTATAACATTGAGGACTCCAAAAACTACTCCAACTCACAGGTATTTATGAAAATAACAGAGGTCTGCTTAAGAAAACTTGAATGTCAGTCAAGAAGATGTCTTAAGTGGTTAAGGACCAATTGGTGTGTGTGGGGGGGGGGGGGGGGGTTGGGTCGTCTGTAGGGTAGGTAAAGTAGATCTACTTACTGGATAAAGGATATAATGGGGGAGGCGATATCCTCTTATAAAATTGTGGAATTTAAGAATTCCAATTGTTCTTGGGATCTAAGTAAACATTTTTCTATGGAGGCCGCATTCTGCTGATTATACTGTTTAGAAATGTCTACAAAATTTCTTAGGATCACATGCTGTTTTTACCTGTAAGAAAAAATATATAATGCACCAGGCAGGTTCTCTAATAGTCCAGACACAGGGTTAAATATAGTATCTATTAATCATTCACATATTGTCAAGTATTACATAATGATAATCGGAATTATGATCCTGTGTCTAGAGGGGTGCACCCATACACTAAAGCACTAAGAAAATAACAAAGAGAAAGAATGTGTACATATAGGGCACTCAGAGAGCCAAACTAAATAAAATATATCAAATTTTATTGGTATACATTAAAATAGTAATGTTACTAAATAGTTCTATTAGCGAAATATTAAAACTTGATGAAATTAAAAATTGAACCGATTATATGAAACTGGTAAAATTAGCAGAAATCACTGCTAGAAAAGGCACCTCATAGTTCTCTCAACTGATAATCAGATATATATAATATAATGGATTCTGCCTAATATTACGTATATATATATATATATATATATATATATATATATATATATATATATATATATATATATCAAGTTTTCTTATAATTAGCCCCTTATGGATATTGAAACATCCAGAGCAAGTAATATAATTATCTGGTTAAATGAATCTTATATCTGATATTAGTGCAGATTCCATGGTATTTGTAATTACATATGCTACTCCCGCAGTCTTACTATACCACACGTTTTCCTTGATACGGGTAAGTTTTAATGAAGACCGGGTCTCAGGTGGGAGATACAATGATTTGACCAGCGTGCTAGTGTGAAACAGAGTTATAACCGAGTTCTAAGCTGTTTTTACCTACTCTGTGTGTACAGAGTAAATTGAGCCTTCCGAGATAAACTCTCAACGTTTACTACACTAAGAAATAGCCTCCTCAGCTTCAGATTGTTGGATTGCAGCTAGTAACTGACATACATCTCCTATCTATTTACTGTTAGGGTAAGAGAGGGATTTTTATTTAAGACTTATTCAAGCCTTGAAGCAGCATTATTTTTTACTTCAATCTGAAGCAAACTGTCTCTATTGTATAGAGTAAATAACTATTAGTATATATTTCATTTCAACTTGTGTAGATTAATTCAACTTCCAATGGGATCTATCCCTTCTGAAGTTCCCATACTGGGTGCCATAGATATTAGCTACTGTAAACAGTGCTAAACCTAAGCATTCATCAACTGGAATATAGCAGCACTACTTACTTACTGATGTTACTTGGAAAAGCAATCTAGTTTTTATATAAATGGCAACTGCGTTTATTCAATTTTGGGCAGTTGTATCATATGCCGGATATAAGAGGCTGGATCAAAGACAGAGGGATAAGAATTGAAGAAATGTGTCTCCTGTAATATGTCAATTTGTAGTTTCTTATAAAGCTAATATGTCATCCTTTGGGATAAACTTTAGACATCACCTAAACTAGAACTAAAAGATACTGTCGATAGCTGTAGAAAAAGCTTCCTTACTAAATATAAATGAGCACATAAGTGGGAAATTAAACTGAATAATTTCTCCTCTCCTCTTGATGTATGTGGCATGGGCAGCACGGTGGCTAAGTGGAGTGGTTAGCACTTCTGCCTCACAGCGCTGGGGTCATGAGTTCGATTCCCGACCATGGCCTTATCTCTGTGGAGTTTGTATGTTCTCCCCGTGTTTGCGTGGGTTTCCTCGGGGTGCTCTGGTTTCCTCCCACAGTCCAAAAACATACTGACAGGTTAATTGGCTGCTTTTGAAAATTGACCCTAGTCTGTCTCTCTGTCTGTATGTGTATGTTAGGGAAATTAGACTGTAAGCTCCAATGGGGCAGAGACTGATGTGAATAAATTCTCTGTACAGCGCTGTGGAATCAGTGGTGCCTTATAAATAAATGGTGATGATGATGATGATGAAGGTTGCAAAAGAACACAGAGTGACATTCTACTGAAACCAGTAACTATAACTTACCACTAAACATTGAACACATACACCTGTCCATTAAGTTCCTAGCAAACAGTAAAACATAAGTGCTACAAACTAGGGCAAGTTTTACCAGGGACTCCAAGTCGCTACAGAAAGGTCAAGTGGACTATCCATAAACATTCAGAAAATAATAAACAGGTTCCTGTAATCAAGTAGCTTTTAAAAAGTGCTCCTTGATTTTAGTGGAACCGGATTATAATATCCCTTGGCCCTCTATAGCCAGTAGGAGGTTTTTTTTTTTGCAGTTCCATATGTGATTGGTCCAGCAACAGAGCTTAATCATTAGTCCAATAAAAAGCATCTAGGAAACCAAGGAAAGGAGTCGTCAAGATTACCACCCACTCAGTTACCCCCTAAGAGCCTTGTATAATTTTTCTACTTCTGCTGTTGAGATCTGCTATATGAAGAGTGTTTTTTTTTCTGCACAATCTGCTACAACATCTTCTGAAATGACTCCACTTTGGTATCATAGAGTATCCTAAATTTGTCTGTACGCTTCCCTGTTGCTGTAGTCTCTGATTGAAATAGTCACAATATTTCCCTAAGCATGGTCTCTAGCGTATTATTCAGGTCTGTATATGTGCAAAGATAATTATGTTTAGAATAGAAAGGAACAGTAGGTTCCATTCTTAAAGAATATTGCGGAATGTCAGTCATTTCAGCCTGTTACGGTGGATGAATATGTGGGGATGCTGATTCTTGTGGCTATCAGGCCTAGCATCGGAAGTAATGCTAGAATCCGCTGATGGAGCTTGTCCATCTTCCATGCAGCCATATGAATTTATAGGGCTCCATCACTCACTGATCCTTGTATATATTGTAATTGGCCAGTAAAATTTTAATTATAATAGGTTTTCAAATATAAAACAGGTTCACAACTACTCCACTATTAACAGGTTGTATTTAAAATCTGTACAGGCATGCTGCAGGACTGTGTTACCCATTAGGACTCTATTTATTGTTAACTACTCCATGTGTGACCAAAATCATATCAAACATTGCTTTCTTACATAAGTGCACTCACATGGTGCAAGAATTATGAAATAACTTGCCAGAGATCAGGGCTGCCAAGAGAGTAAAGCAACTTTCTGGCAGGAGAAGGGGGTGTGGTCACATAGTGATGGAGGCCTGGTCAACATGGGCTGTGGTTCCGCCTCGTTGCACAATATGGGGGGAATTCAATTAGCCTCAAAGTGTCTCTGCGGCAGAGATTTTGTCAGAAATTTCTACCATAATTGCCGGCAATGTGTGCGGCGAGATGTCCGCGCACCACTTCACTGGCAATTGATATCCTTCCATTATGTATTAAAATGGTGTTGGTCTCACCTACCTGCTATTGCAGCTTTCACAACCTGTTACTGGATTCTTGTATGGAGCCTGGAATGTTGAAACTTGTTTCGAAAATGTATAAGTACGTGAAATATGGAAAATAATTAGTGAACACAGCACACAACACAGATCACACAGTATATAACAGGGAAAATGTGTGTGAGAAAAATAATCACAGATATCTATATGTTTGGAACTGGTCAGATAGTGAAACAAAATTGTGAGTGTATAAGAGAAGAGGCGCTCAAAAATCCTTAAACATAAGTTCAATAATGATGACAGAAAATTAAATAAAATTTTAAACTCCAAACTAATTTATTCATAAAGTAACAATATGGGGGAGATTCAATTGGCGGCGATGTGGCACGTGGACATTGCGCTGCGCACATTGCTGCCAATTACAAATAACAGTAGGAATCTCCACCGCAAGTTGTCCCATGGATGTTCCTGAGACACCTCACGCCTATTTGAATCTTCCCCTGTCTCACAAACAAAAAACATTTAAACTTGTGTGTGTATATATATTTAACATGCCATTCTCCCAGACACATCACACCATCCCCACAGAAACATTACGCATCCTAGACACATCATAGGCCCCCCCAGACAAATCACCCCCCCAGAAACATGAGAAGCCCCCCAGCAGTCACATTATAATGCCCCCACCAAACTACAACCCCCCCAAGGAACGTCATCAGCCCCCCCCAGCAGATACATCATAACACCACCCCACAACCACAGCTCAGCACACATACCTATGTTGAGCTGAAGCTCCTCCTCCTTGCTCTCCAGGCTGCTGGGACAGTGTGTGATGTCACACACTGTAGAGGGACTGGGAGCTACTGACAGCTGTCGGCTCATGCCCTCCCTCCCCCCTAACACCCCCAAAATGCCTGTTTGGAACACACCAGAGAGGGTTTGGTCATATCTGGGCTATATGTTTGTACATAAGCCACTGGAAATGTTTTAATCGTAGCATTTGTTTTCCAAGACTCAGATTAATGGTGCACTAGCATCAGCATAACTTTATAAGTCACTGAAATGGGTTATATCTTATGGTCTAAGCCGGGGCAGCAGAGTGATATTGCTGGTGATTTTGCTGGCAGTGGTAAGTGTCCGCATACACTTCGCCAGCCAGTCCTGGATCCATCTGCACATGCGTGACCCAGCGTTACGTAGTGGAACTGGAAGCTATAACTTAGGATTCCAGTTCTACTTTTAATAATCATAAAAAAATAAATAAAATAAATGTTGTAAAATACAAAAAATAATTGCTATGCTGCCATCGGAATGAGAAAAAAATGCATTATTTAAATAATAATAATAATATAATTATTATAATTATATTATTATATTTATAGTAATTCTCTCTGAATATAACCTACTGTCATTGCGCTCTTTCTTAAATAGGCTTCCTCATGCTTTTTACTGGGAAGCTTTCGCCAGGTGTAGCCTGTGGGAACCCCTTGTCTGATAGGGAGAAGCCATATCTCTGGCTAGAAAACAGCATCTCTCCCTTTCATAGTCACTCCACCTATTGACAGCTCCAAAACCCCCATTGTGCTCCCAATTTCGTTTGGGACCTCCCCTCACAAAAAGGCACAGGATTACCATGGCAAATTATCAATTTTGTTTTAGTACTGAATAATTTTATTATAGAAAAAATGAATATCCAAAATAAAAAAGAAGCATGATATTTAGAAATGTTAACAAATATTTGCCATGATTTTTTTAATAATTATTACTATTAAAGTGTTCCTTTAAAACTTTTATTAACTATCTTTGTCAATCCATTATTTTACACAGTTTCAAATAGGTTTGTATAGGATTTATAGTTACAAAGTGTTTTCTCTACCTTCACCTTTGTGGTATTGAGAAAGCTTTAATTAGATTTGCGTAATTAGTATGTACACTGTTTGCAGCTAATAAAGCAATACTCAGCATGGGTTTTCTAGGTTTATATTAATTAGCTCTGCTCAGTTTAAAGCTAGGAATTTAATGACACGCGTGTGATGACAATGCATTCAATTTTTTTGTTCATTTGTTTCCTAGAGCCAACGTTTTTACCAATGTTTTTTTTTACAAGAAAAACTTTAGCGTATTCTGTAAGTATTTACCTTTTTGTTCAGTGAAAATCTTTTACCAGTTATTTGAATGGGATTTTTTTACTGTATTTACAATTTGTTTTTCTTGCCTTATTGTTCTAGAAATGTTAAGTGAAGTATGTGAACATAAGTTATTTTACTCATAGAAAAATATTACTCTGCATTTTATTGATTAATATGAATAGGAGATGGAATGTTTCATGTACTTGCCTTTCCTAAAAGGACCACAATACCTAAAATAGAAGTTGGTTCATATAAAACAGCTACTAACAAAACTCACACATATACATTTAAAAAGATTCAGTAGTCCTGTTGCAATGGTACTAAGGATTCCAAGAATAGCTCAACCCATTATTTGAATAAAGCATTTTTAATGGGTGTGATACGGCATATCGATGCCGAGAAGAACGACAAGACTCACCCCGTCGTGACTATTCCGAAGGAGCTGGTTCACGACCCTGCCCGATGACGACTCCTCTTCACCCCGACAGCAGCCAGTGGCGATGAAGCAAGAAGGCGGCTGCAGCTGATGACGTCATTGAGCATGCCGACGGCATTATCGCTGTTGTTAAGGGGGTGAGGTAAGTATATACCCATGTACAATGTATTTTAGAAAGGATTATACAGTATACATTGGTGCATACTTACCTCACCCCCTTAACAACAGCGATAATGCCGTTGGCATGCTCAATGACGTCATCAGCTGCAGCCGCCTTCTTGCTTCATGGTCATTGGCTGCTGTCGGGGTGGAGAGGAGTCGTCATCGGGCAGGGTCGTGAACCAGCTCCTTCGGAATAGTCACATCGGGGTGAGTCGTGTTGGGGTAGTCAGCATCGATATGCTGACTACCACCGTTTTTAATGTATAACGTTTAAAATAATAAAATAAGGTCTATTATAAACTTTCTTTTTTTTTAACAAGTAGAACTGAAAGCCCAAACCTGGGCAAACCGTTTCACGTATGCGCAGATATGTAGAGACTCCTGGTAAAGTGGTAAGTTAACCCTTACTACTCAATCCAGGGCAATATTGCCAGGGCAGCTCAGTATTGCTCAGCTCCCCTGATGGATTTTTTGCTGAATTGCAGTGATAAGTGATTTTTGCGTGGCGATAAATTTTTTTTACTTACTGTTGAAACATTTGAGGGATATTTTTTATGAATGTGTCCCTTAGTTCTTATATCGAGATACACACAGCAGACTTCCTGTCTGTAATCTGATTGAAGTATACTGCAGTCATCTTCCTACAGACAAAGACGACAAATGCAAATAAAGAACAAGTAGATGTAAATGATGAGTCAAATAATTCAATATCTCTTATAGATGAAAGTATCTGTAGATAGGATTTTGTATAAAACATATGGCAGAAAGCAGAAATTTATTACAACTAACGATAGATGCAATATCATGGTATGGGCATTTGGGGGCTGTTATCAGTCAGTTTGGGATCTTCTCTTCAGATACAGAACTTGCAATTCCTGACACCTTTCAAACATTTATATATCTGAGCAAATACAATTGAAAAGATGAGGATTGTTTCCTGATCATGAACTGCACTAATGTTTTGAGATGAATACAGATGAGCAAATATCCAGTAGTTTAGATCCCCAAATTATTTGCAAGATTGGGGCAATAGTTATATTTCTGTCGGTTTAATGCAAATGTGCTCTGCAGGGGCAAGACTAGAAATTTGTGTGGTTTCATTGCAAAATTGTGATGGGTCCCTCAAAACATTGTCATCCCAACCACAATATCTTCTCCATCCCTGTTTTCTAATAGGGTAGAGTATCCATTGCATTAATAGCATTCTGGCATGTTAGTCTGGATTATATATACAGTAAGTTTATTGTCATTATTTTCTGAATCATAAAACTGCCTGGATAAATTTATTATGAATTCATATTTAATTTTTACCCCATAGCAGTCCCTGCATTTGTTTTTTGTTTTTTAAAATAAATAAAAATAAATTGTTGTTTATAAATGGCATTTGTGTAACTATCATTTTTAGCAATATCATATTAAGCTATTCATAAACTTCCTGTGATTCAGTTCACAAGTTGACTTTAAACATCACAAACGTATAAAATCTGACAGATTCCAACTCATTACACACTTTTCACCCATCTCTAAATTTATAATGTATGTATGAAAAAAGATATAAGTACCTTGTATACAGTGTACTAATTCTGCATGTGGCCAATACTTACAATATGTGTAAAGGAAACAAATACATGTTGTAGTCATGTTCCAGCATCCACTTTAGTTATTTACTAAAGGCTAGTTTTGCTATTTTTTTTTTTCATTTTTGGCTTCAAAATTTTACTTCCGATATTGTCGGTTCTATGTAAACATTTTTAATTAATCACCCATAAAAGTCAAGTTTCAGGAGCACATGTACAACAGTCAATTGGGCAGCATGGTGGCTTAGTGGTTAGCACTTCTGCCTCACAGCACTGGGATCAGGAGTTTGATTCCTGATCATGGCCTTATCTGTGAGGAGTTTGTATGTGCTCCCCGAGTTTGCGTGGGTTTCGACCGGTTTCTCCGGTTTCATCTCACACTCCAAAAACATACTGACAGGTTAATTGGCTACTATTAAATTGTCTTTAGTCTCTCTTGGTCTGTCTGTGTGTGTATGTTAGGGGATTTAGATTGTAAGCTCCAATGGGGCAGGGACTGATGTAAAGGAGTTCTCTGTACAGCGCTGTGGAATTAGTGGCGCTATATAAATAAACAGATGACGATGATCAATATTATGGTTAGAGCTTTGAGAAGAGCTTAGTCACTTTTTGACCCACATTTGCCCATATATAGAATCTTATTTGAAAGCCAGGATTATGGACAGTTATGAGACTCACCATTTTAGGGGGCTAAGATGCAAGGTACAAAGTTTAGATCCTTACATGACTTAGGAGTTTCAAAGTCCATGCAGATGCTTGTGGATAATCTAGAGGCTTATTGGGTGTCTGGAGCTGGAAAGCCACAGGTTACCTAAGCCTGATCTAGAACCTCTGCATTCCAAAGTTCTAAACTGGCAATATTTGTGGTTCTTATGATTTAATCAATCAAACTTGAAGCTCTACATCAGGGGGCAAATAAATGCAATGATTTGACACTTATACTAATGGATATGAAGTGACCATTGCTTAGTAAATGCTTTGCTGACTATATGGGCACAATTGTACTTTAATATATATATCAGTGAGCACATTTGTCTTTTAAAGTGATCATTGCCTCCTTCAGTAAATGCATTTAGGTAAATTAAGATCCTGAGCAGAATTGTATTCATGGTAATTCTCATTTTCTGCCACTTGACCTCTAACATACTCCGCTCTGAAGATAATCTAGAAGTTCTGCTGTGTAAATCAACCCATAAGAGTCCAAATTAACTTTCAAGTGGTTTGTGTTTTTTTTTTCCATATCATATATTTTTTTCTAATTCAATTGGAAATTGCTTGATGACTGTCTTTAAAAATAAATATATAAATATATTACAGTTTCTGAATAATGACTGACAGCACCGAGAATTATTATTAAGTGAAAAGATTGTGGTTATGAAAGCGTGAAGGGAACTTAGTAAACACATTTCTTCTTGGGCTGCTGCCTTATTAGCACAGTCAGTGTGATGTTTATTGTACTCTATAAACCATTTATATGTGCTCATATATTTTATTTTTATCCCCCACATTCTCATCTTCAATACCAGAGACATTTGGTAATTGTACTTTAGGTTATTAATTCCTCTGTACTTAGTTGCCGGCGGTTAAGACACAGTTTTCCATCTGGTCTGATGCATGAATGCCCGTCGCGCTTCCTGCACCATTGGTGACTATAAACTTTACCAAATCTTTCAAAATTAAGTGCCTGGAATTAGGGGACACTTGGAAATGATTTTCTTTGATAAATACTATTTTTCATAGAATTACTTAGACGTGAGTCTTTTAAAGAAGATTACACCTTCATATTTTATTGTGGTTCAGCCCTCCTACTGTAAAACGACAGGGGTTGTTGTGTTGACTACACTGCTGGATGGCTGTGGCATGGTTTGAAAATTGCACATCTGACCCAGGACACTGTTAGTTGGCTAAGCTGATTTACGGATAGAAAATGACAGAGCGCAGTTCTTCATAATGAGAAAGTAAAATTATTATATAAAAATTATTAATATTGTGCTACAGAAAATAATTGTAGTGTTTATACGTAATTAAATATGTCCATCATGCTTCCTTTCACTCTTCAGGTTGCCATGTTGGGTGAGAGGTGCTTGTCCTGACTAAACAGGTAGAGCTTGAGTGACACTTGTGGAAGTCAAATAATTGGATGAATTAAAGAAATAGATTAATTGTTTTACCGTGCAATTGCGATGAGTAAGCCGCGTGTAATGACACAATCGCACAGGTTAATAACACACACATTACATTCGCACTTGTAAATAGTACACATTTATTAAGGTTCCAATCCACATTTATTTATTAGTAAAATGTATGAGAGATTATTTATACATATATAATATTAAAGATAAGTGCAATTTGAGATTTATACTCAAAAGTGCTTTGTTTATGGGTCAGTTTAAACTGGTTATTCAGCGGGAAGACATATCGGCAACAGTTGGAATAAGTTGCCCCCCACCCTTGGAAAAGATCAAATGAACTGACCTATGACCAGCAGTCAACTGGAACATCGTTAACCCTGGACCAATGAAGACCTCTCTTTTCACAGTTTTTGTTAACTGAAACTGCATATAAGCTCCCTGGGCCAGTCTCTTTTTTTTCTCTCTTCCTGACAACAGACAACATGACTGTATCTGTACCTGGGCTCAGGACGCGCTTTGCGAAAATGTAGTTTCCTGTTTATTGTTATATCTTTTATGCTTCAGCATGGCTTACTGTAAATCCTGCTATCTTTTGCTATTAAATCGCTTTGTGCGTTGGAATCACAATATTCACATTGGACAATTTTTATTGGTAATGATAGAATGAATATTACGCACTTTGGCAGACTTGCTGTGCAGAAATGCACTGTATAGATTGGCCGATTCATACAAAGGGGCGGGGCCAAAATTGTCACAGCTACTTATATGCCAGCAGAATTAGCTTTTTGAGCTGTATGCAAAGCTATCAGGACAATCTGTAATGGAATTGGACAGTATTATTTTAACTTTAACAGAACTGCATTGAAGTGTCAGAGTAACACTGAACAATGTAATTTCCTTCCATGGTTCATATAAAAAATGTAAATTTTGTAGTTTGTCTTAAAAAAAACAAACAAACAAAAAAAAAACGGTAGAATTGCTATAATGAAGTTACACACTAGAATTCATCTATGTATGATCCATTAATTCCATGTGCTACTTTTACATTTTTTTATTTTTATTTTGTTTTCTTACAACTTAATCTGCAGATTTTGATTTTCCTGTGTAATAGCCAATGGCATATATTCTAGGACAGAATGCTTTTCTTTTGACAGATAAAGAAATTGACAGTGATAACCGTTTTTCCATAGTCAGCAGTGAGTGCATTATCAAGCTTAGCTATGCTAATCTACCATTCCTGTGCTTTTTAATAAATCTAGGCCATTGTGCTATTTTTCTTTCATTTTTTTTTTTTTTTTTACTAAATAGATCATCATACATTTTTTAGTTGGGAAGAGTTTCAGTACTCAATATTGCTGCCTCATGGTTAAATACGGTTACACTGTGATTAGGGTTGTCTATGAGTTTGTGATTTCATAGAGCAGAATAAGCAAATATTATTTACATTTGGAATTGTATGTCTTGCAAAGAAACAAAAATATCAGAATTTTTTTTTCTGATGCCCGAACAGCATTGTCAGTGCCTCAAATGGCCTATTTTTTTATTGAAGACTGAGGTGCAGTGCTTCCGATCATCCGAGGACTGTGCTGGGTGCTTTGAAGTTTGAACCCTTCACTAAATGCAAATGGCAACGTTCCTTCCCATCCCCCAGGACCCAAAAGGTCCCAGAGAGGGAGGCCTATAGCTTTTTCCAGGACATTGGTTCTTCAGTTCCCCCCCCCAGAAGGATGGAGCCTCCAATGACTAGGGGAGAGGTAGCACTTAAGGATTTATACCCAAACCCTAGAAAACAAAACTTCAAAACCTCAGAGGGTGTGGCTGGATCACTTATAAATAACTTATTGTATACATTTATTTTAATTAGAGACACAGTGCGCCAATGTATATCATTGTAAATGTATTGATTTTTGTATTAAAAAATGTATTGATTTCTGATGCAGTAGGTATATGTTGGAGGAAATGTGTTTTTGTATGAAACGAAAAAAGGTACTCCCATGCAAATGAAGTCTTTTCATCTGACATATCTTTTCATGCACAGCAGGGGGTTGTTGCCTTTCCATTCTAAGTAGTTTTTCATCTTGTGTCTTAGAAACTGTCTGAATAATGGAACAGCAATTGATTTGGGAAATCACAGACTGATGTAAATTTTGTTAAGTTTAAAATTGCGTTTTCTCAAAGTCTAGAGAATATTGCATCCTGAGGGTAAACATCGGATGTAATATCTCAAACTTTGTGGTGTCAGCTAGGATGAGGGGCCTGAATTCCCCCCTGACAACAAGTGTGTCAGAAACTGTATAAAAAGAGCCCTGTTTGACGATGTTATGTAGTATTCCATCTATACTTCTGGATGATCACTAGTACCTCAAACTGCTGTAAAACGGTCCTTGTCAGGACTCTTGAGCAATTATGCATCACTGCTTGAGGATTCTGCCTGAGGCCTATTGCCTGCTGTATTATGTGACCAACAGATTAGAGCTTACACTCTAATCCGTTCCCTGGCTGTCCTGTGTTGAACCCAGCATCTCTGTGTCAATGCTCTGCCTGCTAAAGGCAGTGTGGCAGCTACACCAGCTACCCAGAAGTAAGCGGTTCTAGGCGCCATTGAAGAAACCTAGTGGCATCATCTGAATTCACCTATATCTATTGCACAGTTGGCATTCACAGTCGGCGAGTGTCTGGTGGCAATGTGACACCAGTAGGAGTGGAATACTTAAAGAGATTGTGTGTAGTGAAGAATAATTGGAGTCATGTCACAACTCAAAATGGACAAAGTAATTATGATTCTGCAGCAACGTAAGTTTACTAGTAGATGAAAGGCCTTTTTAAATGTTGACTATACCACTACTACAATTACTAGTTCCAAAATATTATGCTGCCTCGTGGAATACCTGTCCTACAGCGTTATGTTTGACAAACAATCAATGAAGGGATTTAACAGTTAAATAAAATTTTAGACCTTAAATGTTTTGTTCACAGAGAATATGTATGATATCAAGCACTGAATGAGCAGGGCTGGTTTTAGGGCACGGCAGTCATGCTGAGCCCCATTGTCCAAGCCCTGTGTTACTCAGTGGACAGTCCTTAACCATTTAACCTCCTCAGAATATGCAAGACATGAGCTCCAGTCGTGCATTCTTCATCGCACTCTGACAGTCAATCAAAGTCTAGACAAATATCTGTACAGATGTGTATCTCTCTCTTCCCGACTGCTAAATGGGTGAGATCTTGAGAGACATGAGCTTGCACAAGTTTTCAGTATGGCTCTGCTTATAGTTGTCTTGAGCTACACATATTCTGCACATGTAGTAGTCCCCAGTTAATCTCCTGTCATCCAAGTTGTTTGTATGATAGGTATGCATGCTGCTCTTTTCATCTTTATGTTTTATATGAAAGCACTGACATGGAGTTATCAAGAAAATGCGCATAAGGTTTTTCAAGATCTGTAATCTTATTCTGCAGTGCTTAGTCTTTTGAAGTTAAATGCATTTCTTACAAACAAGCTAGAAATAGTCATGACAATTTCTCACTTCTAGATTTTACATATACAGCCAAATTATATCACTGTGTATCATCCAAGTGTCTGAAATATTTTAGATTCTGCATTTGGACTGCTTTAATGGAAAAAAAAATCAAAATGTTAGATAAAAATATTTAATTTTAAAAAAGGAATACCCTGAAATATTGTTTTATTAGCAGAAATGCACAGCCGGCCAGAACATGGAGGTGATGTTTCTCCAGGCATAATAGCCTGGATAAAATGTTGATGTCTTGAAGGGACAATTAAGTGGAGCTTTTGATATCCCTTACACAAACCACCATACATATACTACAAAACTACTGATAACACTGTAATCATTTGTGGATTTACCAGCAAGGTATAAAATAATCATTTAGATTTGAAGCATTGATATTTTTTTTTGTAAATGAATTCTCTACATTTATGAAACACTGCCCTATTTTGCCTCATTAGAGACAGAGCCAATCATTCTTCATTTATCATTGAAGGCGTCCTAATTCCTGGGAAATAAACTGTGCAAGTTAAGCATTAGTGAAAACTGATAATAATGTCCTGAGATAACCAGGACACATGGAAGTTCTACCTATTAGCAACCCTGCCCCTTCTAGAAATAGTGACTGTTTACATTCACAAGTATTGAACTTTTTTTTTTTACATTTCAAACATACCTATGTCTATATTTTGGTTAAACTGTGTAAACATAAAGCATGTACAATAGTCATATTAGTACTTAGTACAGTCATTGCAGAATATTTAGCAAAAAAAATATTTTCAATTGTGACCAGTTACAAGTAGCTTATTCTATTCTTATTCTTATTCTAAAAGGTTCTCGGTGGCATGTGAGTTAGTAGAATGAGTTCGTAGAATGAGCAATGTGTGATCTTGTGAACTTTACATTTGTTCCTCCAGCTATGCTATCTTTCAGCAATTAGAAATTATGAGACAAGAGCATAATGTTACAGTACTGTATATTAAACTCTTCACCAGCTATTACTTTCTAAGTCTGAGCGTTACAATATTTTTGTTTTCCAGATGTTATTCACACTGTGGGGCCTATTGCAAGAGGACAATTAAATGAGCGTCATAGAGAGGACCTTGCAAGCTGCTACAAGTCTTCACTCGCATTGGCAAAAGAGAATAAGATCAAATCAATAGTAAGTCTACTCTTTATGTTTGTTATTGGTTTAACTTAGTTGGAAGCTGACTTAATTAGCTGGCTTACCATTAAATGGAAATTGTCTTATTGACACATTTTTGTAATGGCGAATATAGATAGATTTAATGTCTTATTAGTTAATAAGCCACATGTATTCAGGGGAATAGAGTTCGGGGTTAATGCCATGTACTTGACAACCCTTGATATCAATGTTTTACTTACAATGTTTTACTTGCTTAAAAGTTGCTAAACCACATAGGGGTTTGTTATTTTTACCCAAAAACCATGCAGAAATGGCTGTTTCCGCATGATTATGGCAACTTTTAACTATGTATGTCATTTATCAAAGCAAGAAAGCCATAGAAATCATTTTCTCCGGCATTCATTAATTTGGTGCTTTGTACCGCTGTCCCCTTAAATCTTTACACAGACAGCTATTTACCAAGTTGCAAAAAGCGTAGCCTTCCGCAAAATGCAAAAAGCATATCTTACCTTGTTCTATGGCTGCTGGAGACTGTAGTCTTTCTGTTGTATAAATCTGTGTATATGCGACTTTTTGATCGTGCATGCTCAGTACATACCAGACGGCGAAACACAGTTGTGATGTCTTTCACCACATGCGACGAAAGACATCACTGGGGGGGGGAGAAGTACTTGGCCGGGACAGACGTTTTCAGAAGTTCTGTCCTGGCTAAAGAGTAATAATAAATGGCTCCAATAAATCTGAAAAAAAAAAAAAGAAAATTATGGGGGGAAAACCCAGTAAATAGGACACCTAGTGGCTAAAGCATTGCAAAGGTCTGCCAAGTATATTAGAATACCATGAATTATATTCATTTAAATTGGAGAATGTTAGTAAATAATAAAGTGCAGAAATGTTGTACTGTACCTAGGACAACGTGTATGTTTTAATGGAAAGTCTTAGAGTCCCTGTGTCAAATTGTCAAAAATGATCAGCATAGGTCCTAGCTAATTACAGCAAATGGTAATGGTCCCAAGGGAAGAAACCCTACTAGAGTATTATTCTGCCAAGAGAATTCATTATACCTGTTGTTAAGCTCATCCAAATGGGTTATTCCCATCAAGATAATGGATGTAAAACGTTGGCTGTGCTCTGTAAACCGCTCCTACAGTAAATCGGTTCTGAAGTGTCTATACTTAACACACATTTAAATATGAACGGGCAGGAGCTCTTATCACGCAAGATAAGTGTTTCTTGGGACAGTCAACCTGTTTAAAAGCAGTTTGCCCATAAGCAAACACAAGCACAAATAAGCAGTCTCCACTTTATTCTGATGTGCAAAATTCACTTGGTCCTGTTTGGATAGGTGCAATTTTTGGATTCCAGCACTAAGTACATGTAAACATCATTTAGGGTTTATGCGCTTAATGTAGACTTTGGTAAGTGTTTCTTACAGAAAAATCCTAAATTAATCTATCCTCTCTTATCGGCGTTACATGAAGGATAGCAATTCGATACGGATTGTCGGCACAAAAGACGTGTAAGTGTGGCTACGTTAGGTTAGTTGGGCATTACAGAAATAAGTTAGTCACATGTGGCTTCAAATTGTTGTGTACGCCCAGCTATAGATCCATAAAGCACATGTATTCTATTTCCAGTGTTTGTGTCTGACATATATGGGTGTTCCTTATGAAACAGTTAAGTGATTTATTCTTTTCTGACACTATTCACAGTGTTGCCATAGTAATGATTCCCAAACCTGAAATTCTTAAATACTGTTTGCCTTTAATGACTTGCTTTTTGTCTGCAGTTTACAACAATCAATAGACTCTGTTTTAAAAGGAACAGCACTAACTCAATATTCCATTCAGTGCGTAAAAAAGAAACCACAATTTTCCTGCATTTTTCTCTATCTTTATGCATACCATTAGCCTTGTGTACACAAGAGCACATTTGCGAAGTAGTAATTGAAAGCTTTTCACCAGGTGAGGAAACTACAGGTTCTTATGTTAGAGCAACAAAGGAAACCGTTTTAGATCCTTGTTTTTTTTTATTCATAATGCAATGTTTACACATGTAATATGCGGTTTATGCTGTGTTTTTTACTCTATGCTAGTGACTTTAAATAGTTTTCTATGTTTTTAAATGACCCTCAGTCATGTAATTAATCAATATGCATAGATGTATAAGGAACCCATTATTTTCATAGTCCAGCAGAGTGATAAATAAATAATGTATAATATTGTATCTTTTATACTGTGTGATGTTATACTGTATCAGATGGTATATCATTGGTACAGGTGCAGAGAATGGATGGGTATGCGGTTTACATTTTGTATGCTCCCATAACAACTGTAGAGGCTCTGGAAGCAAGGGGCGGAAATACAGGAATTATTGGGGATGTTGGTCAATTGCTATGAAAAATAGGGACTGTGAGCTGTAGATCAGTGATGTGCAACAGCTGACCTTGGGGGGGGGGGGGGCACTTTTAAAAGATTAAAGGTGGCGCTGTCTGTAATATTAATAATAGCTCAGCGCCCACGTGTCACAAAATAAGCGCAATGCATCCTTGCAGTCTACCTAGCTAGTTTGTGTTTGGATAGTAATGTCTTCTCATCAGACAACAAGACATATATTAATATACTGCTGATATTACAGAAGCTCTCCATACTGCTGCTCTGATCTTAACGTCACACATTCTACCTTTCTTTGTATTGTTTGGCCTCCTTGTGGAATGAAGGGCCATTGTTAGACTCTTGAGATATATCCTGTTGCTCACCCACTGTTCTATGCTATGAGTTCAGTAGGCTGATACATTGAGTTCCTGACAGAGGAATGTAACATAGAATACCTCTGCATCTGTAGATTTATATCCAGTACTACAAGTACCTTCACGGTACATTACAGCCACACACCTAGACCCTACCACGACCGTGTACAAAGTCAGACTCTGCTTTATCCATATGAGCTCAGATTAGGAAATACAGAACTTTTCACTGATGCCTTATAATGTACACAATATTCTGTCTTCGTGACACTGTTACTCTACATAATGGATGTCCTACGGATACAACTAAAGATCTTAAGTTGCTAAAAATTAAATTCCTTCCTTGATATATAAAAATATACAATGTGATCCTTTTCTTGTAGACTGGGTTAATTTCAGTCTGCGATGAGAAAAATAGTCTCTAAAGAGCTTTACAATATGACCAGATGCTGATACCAAGACTCGAATATGAGAGAGTGTTTGTGTATATAGAATGTTGGTGCTACTGAACTCTGATAGGGTCTGTATATGGTATATAAGCACTGTATATCTGTTTTAATATGTATCATTTAATAAGTGTATACATCATATGAATTATGTGTACAACATCAATGGCAATAAACTTATATAAACAATGTTTCTTAAAATGCATTCACAAGAATATTTGTAAAGCATTGTAATAAAATCACTAATCAAAATAAAATAAAATGTGTAGAGTCATAGAGCTGATATTGATATGTGGGTTTGTGGCCATTCAGCTCTTGCAGTTCTATGTCATAGTAGAAGAGTGTGAGGTCAGGCAAACCGTGAATGATTAGGTTCAAATACTACTTTATCATTGGTGTTATATAGTATCAAATGTGTTAATAGATTCATTTTAATTCAGTATTAGGAGATTGAGTCATAAAAGGCAGAAGAACTCCATGCCTTGCCTACCTCGCTATCTCCTAGGTACAATGAGTCATGGTATTATAACGTTCCTGAACTTTTAACAGATAGCAAGACTGTGTGGGAAAACTGGGCTACTGTAAAAATAACCACCAAATAAGCTGCTGATGTACAAATATACAACAAAGAACAATATCCAAATGTAAAAAAGTGAAAAGCATAACATAGCTGTCATCGCAAAATATAGAAGTGAACCTGTTTAACCTGCTCCTAACCAGGCACAGGGCATGTTACATACATATGTCAGGCTGGAGGCTCGATATCACTAACTCGACATATGTTTACTGTACTATGGCTGGCAATGGTAGACGGGAGGTCCTGTGGCCGCCGGTATAGTTGGCCCCAGGCTGTCATTGAAAGCTCTAGTGTCCCCAGAAGGTGAAAGAACCGAGTAGCCCAACCATATTCACTGGCTGGCTAACCTTGTAATGTCATAATGATGTTGTCAGGAAAATCACTGTGTGGTGGTGGCCCCAATAGCAGATTGGATCTCTCGTCCCTCTAAAATAATTAGATCCAGTGTTATATAAAACCTGCTATAAGATTAAAATAAAACTGGATCTAATGGTGAGTAGGGCAGAGCCTCCCTCACTAACCTAGTGAAGTATTAAAAAAAATGTTAATTAAGCAACTTCTATGCCCCCAATTAAGCGGGATGCATAAATGAATGCATATGTAAATATACAGCTTAGATCTTGGTAGGAGCTTGCTGGCAACTTTTAGACAACAGGGCATGACAAGCAAGTGGCTTTTATACCAGCGTACCAATATTTAAAAATAGTTGTGACCTAAAAAACGTGCAGGCGTGGTTTGTCTAATGTGGGTATTCTAGTATAATATAATGTTAGTCAGCCTATATTGAAATCCTCAAAACATTCATTATTACGACATTTTTTTAACAAATATACCAATGATTTAAAGATTCTCTAGACAGAACCAAATGGCTAATAAAACCTGGTGGAAGACCCTAGATCTCAGTGGGCTTACTATAAAGGCTCCAGATCTCTAGTGGCATTATTATACATACCCCCTCCCAAACTAATCACTGTGGTGATAAAAAATCAGACCCAGATCTCTGATGTCTTTTTTATACTTGCCCTCCTATCCCACCCGTTTGAATTGCTTATCCCTCCTATGGTTCCTTGCTGTCTCTCGTTGTGTTGTAGAGGTCATGTGACAGCTTTCTGCACTCTGGCTGAAAGAATTCACCAATTATTCCACAATCAGTGTGTGAAGACCTCCCACTACTCTGATTGGTGAATGATTAGTGCTGTCCACCAATCAGCATGCTACCAGCCTTCTACTCGCTCTGTCATATCAAGTTACTATGCGGCTGTGCACTACATGGACTCACATGCATGCACACAATTGGACAGACTGGTGAAGCAGTGAATTATGTTACCACACTGGGCCAGTATTTCTGGGACAGTTGAGTATAGCCTTACATGAAAAAAAAAAAAATCAGACCTATGGCTGTGAACAGGGACATTTTGATAAATACAGCCATAAGTGATTCATATCAAGCCCTTTACTACTTTTTCTGCACTATGTATGTCTTGGAGGCATTTGCTACAGCCTCTGATCTGTACAGTATGCAGGAGGCCCAAGGATGTCTGTTAATAAATTTGTGGCAGCATTTTTGGAAATTAGCAATTTTACTGGAAACCACCGACAATGATCTTGCTTTTGATTGGACATTTATGTGAGCCAATGAATGTATCGGGAATCATTCCTGGTGGAAGGATTGTGAAGATATATAAATTATCATGCCTTTGTGTGATGTTGACACCTTTCACAAATAGTGAAATGTAGTATCATGATAACATCCCTTACGGTCATGTGCTCAGGCAACTGGTGTAAGATCATCTTGCACACCTGAAAATAAAGACTTAATAGTCTTTAGACTTTGATAGCTTGTCTGTCTTATATATTCCGGTTGCCTCTGATGTTGTTTCTGTGTTTGCAACCCTACACTTTGAGGAGATTATATGGAGATATTAGTGCTCATGTTTATAAATGTGAGCATTGAAAGCTTTTATAGTTAGAACTTTAAAAGATCTGTGTATTCCCAATTGCTCTCACTTCTGATCTTGTTCATTGTAGGATCTTCTTAAAAGCTGTCTGCAAATTCCTTCCTTACAGTTTGGGTTAATGCATCTAATATCTAGCTCGTGGCAGTACTAGGGAATGGGTGGCTCAGGTGCAAATATATATATCTTGGACTCTCTTCATGCTCTCCTCACTCTCATCCCAAAAAGAACATAAAGAGATAGATAATAGAACAATTTATCCCTGCTTATCTCAGCCCTGAATAAACATATGTTATATGCACATGTGTATTTAATCCCCTTCACCCCCGCACATTAATTAATGTTAATTGGCTTTGAAAAAATTGCGTGGTAGTGAATATAGATTGTAAGCTCCACTGGAGTAGGGATTTAATAATTACATTTCCTCTGTACAACGATGCATAATATTATATATATATATATATATATACATATATACAATGAATATGAATGCATAACTTGCAAAAGTGATACAAGTATTGTGCAAAGGCGTGTTTGTGACTTCTCACAACTACTTTTGTGCAAATGTTGGGCAGGTTGGGGCATTCCTTGACACAAGTGTACCTAGTGTTGCACTCAAATGGAAAATGAAAAGATTTAAATTTGTAAGATGTTATTATTATTTAAGTGAGATAATGGTGTTTGGGGGGATGCATGTACAGGAATATCCCTGCTTTGCAGAAGGGTGCAAAGATTTTCCCTTCCTACTTAAAAAACTTAAACAATCTGTCACCTCTGAGGTCCTGGGCATGGTGTCTCATTCATATACAGTACTAATAATTGGACACACCTTGCACCTTCTATTTAAGCTTCTGTGGGTGAGCACACTTCAACCAATGTAATAAATAGCTTTCAACACACAAAAAGGCCTCATGTCCAAGCCAACACGCAAAACTGGAAGCGCATTGCTTTTATCGGGCTGTCTCCAGGGGCCAGGAAGTGGACATGCACCTTAACATGTGCTAGGTGGTGAAGTAGGCACATGTGAGCACAAAACAAAATAAAGCCTGGCTTTTATAGACGTACATTATTGATGAAGTTAGAAAATTGTTTATTGTAGCCTTGCTGCGGGTTTCCGGAGGTGAACATCACCCTTGAAAGCACTGTTCCTGCAGAATGTATTTTAATTGTTTTATTCATTTATTGCCATCAAGTTAAATTATTGACGTTTCTGGCAAGGCCTCATAAATCACCTTTCTTTTTCCATGTAAATGATTAGACTGCTGATGATCACGTTTCCTCCCTCTTATATTTGTGTATGGATGACACTGACACAGGGGAGGAAATATCAGTAGAAAAACTAGATAACTGGAATAATGCTGGAAATTTACAAAAATAACAAATAAATGTAATACAACTGGCAAATAGAAATAAAATGATTCCACAATTACAAGTTTCATTGTTTTGCAGACAGCTAATAACAGAGCAAACGTGAAGCTAAAAAATGTGGAATTTGGAAATTTTTAACTATTGCTTAGGAACAAGAATGAATTTTAAAAAGAACAACAGATTTTCTTCTTTAGGGCTACAGGAGCAGCAAGTATAGTCTAGAGATGTGGCTTGACAGTGATATTATTAAATGTGCAAGTCGCGTTACCATATCTCTACACAGTATAATAATGTAATGAAGTGTCATATACACAAGAGAGAATAGGGTCATTCAATTAAATTAAGTGAAATTAAATTAATACAAACTTCTGTTATTTTTGCTTTTAAAAATCCTTCCTGACGAAGTCCAAATGGAAATTTCATTTAAGTAATGCGAATAGATGACCGTAACTTCATCATCATCATCAGCAGCTATTTATATAGCGCCACTAATTCCACAGCACTGTACAGAGAGCTCACTCACATCAGTACCTGCCCCATTGGAGGCTAGAGTCTAAATTCCTTATATACACACACCCAGACCAAGAGAGTTACATAGTAGGGTCAATTTGATAGCAGCCAATTAACCTACTGGTATGTTTTTGGAGTGTGGGAGGAAACCAGAGCCCCCGGAAACACGGGGAGAACATACAAACTCCACACAGATAATCGGGAATCAAACTCATGTCTCCAGTGCTGTGGGGCAGAAGTGCTAATCAGTAAGCCACCGTGATGCCCATATAATATTGCATCCACATTAATGAAGTACTCTCAGCTGGAGAGCGGAACCCACAACCAATTGGAAGCGCATAGTGCTGCTGACCATAGTCCTCATCGCGTCTTGCTGCACCAACCCTCCAGCACCTACAACAGATATGGCTCTTGGCAGGTGTATATATGTCTGCATACAGGTCTGCATACAGGTCCACCTCAATCATGGGAGGACTGGTAAATTTCAACCCAGGGGGCAAGACTCGACTCAACAGCCTATTTTAAAGGAAAAAAATGCAGGTGGCTTAGTGACCTAGCACAAGGTAGCCCACTATGGGACTGGCCCGGTGGGCAGATGCCCCCCTACCCTCCAACCCAGCCTGTCCCTGACCGCTGTCCCATGTGCTATATGGAAATGTGTATTTTACACAAATAAAACAGACGTGTGTCCATTTCTACAGGATGCTCTATGTTTTTAAACTTAGCATTAATTCACTTTAAATTGAACTTGTGACCCAGTATTGCAAAGGACTGGCCTATAGGAGTTTTGCTTATCTCTACTTATGGATAGTTTCACCTCAGCATACAAGTGTGAGAACCTCCCACTGACAACTAAGAGAGAGGAAAAGGTAGTTCTAAAATTGTGACTTATCTTCAGGGCCGGATTAACCATAGGGCTAACTGGGCTACAGCCCAGGGGCCTCGGGCATCCAGGGGGCCCTTGAAAGTGCTCAGCAGCAGTATTGATCGGTCGGGGGCGCCTCCAGCCCGATCAGTGCTGCTGAGCACTTTCACTACAGTACTTCCCCGGCGCGCTGTAGTCTCCTTACTGAGGAGATCTTGTGAGTCTCACTCTCACGAGATCTCCTCAGTAAAGAGTGTACAGCGCGCCGTGGAAGGAGGTAAGTGCCGGGGGGGCTCGGATCACCGGGGGGGGGGGCTCAGATCACCAGGGGGGGGGCCTCGGATCACCGGGGGGCCCTCACGGGGGAATGGAGGCCCCCTTAGCCCAGGGGCTTCCATTCCTTTAATCCGGCCCTGCTTATCTTTTACTTATTGTCTGTAAATTTACTGACAAGTGTCTACCATATGAAAGGGGTACCAGTGGGACAGCATTCACCTATTTTGACTTACATATTATTTAATTGTATTTTTTATATTCCTCGTGTAGCTCTTTACATTTATTTTCTCAGTCTTCTGTAATGCATACTGTATATCATTTAAGGATAAACGCTTTGTCATCTTCCTATCAATGGTATTGGATTTTGCAAGCAGAATACCACGGTAGAATAATTATTGTTGATGCTGTCACATAGTCATTGCTACCTACATTATTTATTATTGTACATGGAATGTGATTTAGATCATGAAAAGCACAATGCAGATTATTTACTCCACCGGCTTGATTGTTTAAATGTTTTGATGTTCAGACCAGTATTGTTCTGTGCAGCTTACAGATAAATATTGTATAAATAAATTAGTCATTCTATGTTGAGAAGTTCCTGAATTCCTTTTCTCTGCTAATGTGTGGTGCTATGGATAAAGATTATGTTAGATTGGACTAGTGGCCTAGCAATATTCGATGTTTGATAATTGGGACATAGACATGACCCCTCTGAAAAGGGAGCACAGTTGTGTCACTTTGTGGGCATGTTGTGCAGCTTGGAGGCATTCTTTTCGCTTCCCCAACCCCCCTCTCCTCCATTAAACACACTCCTGAATTGTGGCAAACAAGGATCTTACCAGCAGAGGGGTTATTGCCAGCAGTAACCATTTGTCACATAACAAATAGGAGTGGGCACTAGCTGGTATTTGCTCAACTGATCAGGGAGGTGCGGAGTCGAATGCATCCTGGGTATTCACTCTAATCTGCAAGAGGGTGCACAAGTCACGGTTCTGAGAGAGTCACCAGCATAGTGACAGGAGTAGACAGGTGTAGTCAAACAAATACGGATCAGAACCAGCCAGGCAGAACATACACTTTTGAGATCCAAAGGAGAGTCAGAGTGAGCCAGGAGTTGAAACCAGAACGAACAATAAGGCACCAAATCACAATCCGGGAGAAAAGTCAAAGGAGCAAGCTGAGTAAGAACCAAATGCAATGCAGGAGTCAGGAAATACAGGGAAACGCTGGAGCAGGTAGTGAACCAATACTCTGGCACCTTAAAGGTGCTAGGGGCTGCTATTTAGGCTGGAAGGTGAGCCCTGATTGGGCAGCAGGATTTCAGCGGTCACACACAGATGACCACTGACAGGTATGCTGAGATAGCTGGCAACGGAACGCGATTCAATCTGCGCACTCGTGCAGTGCGTGGCTACAAGAAGAAGGAAGATTCCCATTGCTAGGCAACGGGGCGCGACTACCGGGGAAAGACAAGTCGTCTTCTGCACCTAGTGTCTGTGTGGAGACGGCACCTGACACCCTATTCATACAGTATTTAGGGCTATAAAGATCCCTTGTTGCTGGAGAAAACTCTAATTTTCGCTGAAATAAGGCTCTTCACCCGTTGACAACTACTGAATGTTGTTATAATTTACAAATTACTTTCTTTGTTATTTACCATTGTTCTAGTGATGGTTTTACCAGGGTCCTCTAGATTTCTCTTCCAGAAATACGAGCAGAACACCTTGTTATAACCTTGTTATAATCTATTAAATGGTGTCAGTTGTCACTGTAAATTTGCAGAGAAAAATTAATTCCTAGCAGTGTTTTGCAGGGAAACATGACATGTAAAGATAAGGCTTCTTCCCAGCCAGGGATGACATTTATATTCTCCATAAGCACACACTCGCACCATATTCTGGCTCTTCTCAGGATCTCTTCTGACTGATCTGTATATCCAATGTAGCAAAATAAATGCTAATCGCATACTAACCAACCACATCTTTTTCCCTTTTAATAACACAGCTGAGAACTTCTCAGAGATGAGTACCTTGAAATTTCACTGAAGGTTATTTGTTCTCACAATATAAAAACATTATATTTTATTTTAAAAAAAGTTTGTGTTATAAAAGAGAGAAAAAAAGAAGCGGGTTGCTTACTCAATTATTAATTTTATTTTTCTATTTTTTTACTCGCTGAGTGCTAAAGTTGTCCACGCTGTGCTCGTTGTGACCAAGCTTTGTGTGCCCAGCCTGCTCTCAGCTAGGAATACTCATGATCTACCCAGCTCCTCCCTCCCCCTGTTATCAGAGCTCCACCCCCTCCCTCCCCTGCGCAAATGCCACCTTCTTTGCCCATAAATTCACGTGCTTCCTCCAAAACCGTTGCATGAATGCAAATGGTGTATACACTGCGGGTGGTGTATATTTTGCATAATTGACCTCTAGTAACCTGGTTTGATGGATTACATATATAAACATTAAGCATATATATAAACTAGTGGTGGGCATCAGAAAGCCCACTGAGCCTTCACCTGCGGCCCCAGCTCATTCCTGCTTTATGTCCTGTTGGTATTGTTGTAACTTATTCCTGAGGTTAAGGGCTATTGGCGCCCCTTATAGTGGCTAGAGGGCCACACATGTCTCTGGAGGTTACCCATCTCTGATCTAAATACATTAATTCCTGCATACCTTTCCTAAAAGCTGTAGTAATGCGACTAGATGGACGCAACTTCATTGGTAGCCTTAAACATTTTCTCATATAGTGAGGGGCAGCACGGTGGCTTAGTGGTTAGCATCTCTGCCTCACAGTGCTGGGGTCATGAGTTCAATTCCCGACCATGGCCATGGAGTTTGTATGTTCTCCCCGTGTTTGCTAGTGTGGGAGGATAGCAACTAGTGGGTTAATTGTCTGCTATCAAAATTGACCCTAGTCTCTCTTTCTCTGTCTGTCTTTCTGTGTGTCTATGTTACGGAATTTAGAGTGTAAGCTTCAATGGGACAGGGACTGATGTGAATGAGTT
Organism: Mixophyes fleayi; assembly: GCF_038048845.1. Classification (NCBI taxonomy): domain Eukaryota; kingdom Metazoa; phylum Chordata; class Amphibia; order Anura; family Limnodynastidae; genus Mixophyes; species Mixophyes fleayi. The sequence goes on along the minus strand of NC_134404.1, from coordinate 307,195,284 downwards.
CTCTGTACAGCGCTGCAGAATCAGTGGCGCTATATAAATAAATGGTGATGATGATGATGTAGCTGTATCACATTTTTCTTGCATGGTTTCATCTGATCTCTGTGCAGGTTTTGAACTAACATAGGGAGTCATATCTGCTGCTATTTAACTTGCTTTCTGTCATATTTTTGCTCATGCCCCTGGTGATGTAATTTTTTTGTCTGCTTTCATCAGATGTATAATATATTGAGAAACACTTTAGTAAATATATCACTATTTCCTACTGAAAAAGGGAATATTATATATATTTTTTCCCTCGCAGCTTTAATATTTTTAAAATTAACACTGAAAAGAATGCCACAGAACATTGATCCTTGACGTCTTTTGTCATTTCAGAAAGTTCAGAAACATTATTTCCCAAGTTAATTCATTCTCAGTTGTCTGGCAGATTCTGTGTCCTTTTGCTATTGAAATAGTAATAAAAAATTGAGAGATATTCTCAAAATTTCTGAAGATCATCATTTATTTTGTAAAGCACCACAAATTCAGCAGGGCCTTGCAGCAAGGATACAATACAAAACAAACGCAGACAGTAATAATATGTAAATACAGCAATACACAACATAACTAACATAGTAAATAGCACAACACAACATGCCATATACAGTGCACAATGTAAACAAGGACATACAGACAAGACGGACTGACCGGAGACAAAGGATAGAGAGTTTACATTTTAGAGGTAGATATTTATGTTACCCAATTTTCATGAAACCTAGTAGTTTGCAAAATTTCAATGTATTAAAATGGTAAAGTTTTATATGTGTTGTATTTGAATTTGAGTTTTTTTGTCTGTAATAGATAAAAGTCTGGCTATGTAAATAACATGAGCTACATTTTCTTTATTTGCATCAAAGTTTGTGTCCTTGTTAAAATTGGAAAATGAATAATGTAATGAAAAGTTTGTCAATTTTGCATTTAGTAAAAGATTGTAATCACCATGGGAATAACTAGGGGGCGATATTCTGCCCCCTACTCACCATCATCCAGTCACACCAACTATGATCTCTGCTTCATCCCCACTCAGCTCCCTACAGGGCTGAGTACTAATTGCATTAGTAGCAATCTGGCACATTAGTCTGAATTATTTATACAGTCATTTTATCCTCATTATTTTGCATATAAGTCATATAACTGCCTGGATAAATTTGTAATGAAGCCATATTAAGCTTGTACTTTAAGGCAGGGACAGGGGGTCACTAGCAGTTGTTTGTACTGCTCTATCTGTATAGTTACTCCCTTGATAATCACAGTTAGAACACACACTTTCTGTTTACACTTCCATCCTCACACTATTACACACATCACCTCACCCTTTTCTCTACTGGGTGTGTACATACACTGATTACTGGGCGTGTACATGCACTGATTACTGGGTGTGTACATACACTGATTACTGGGCGTGTACATTCACTGATCTCCAGCCAGTGTGTCAGGATTCCAGGCACAAGAATTATTATTACCATTTATTTATGTAGCGGCAGCATACCCCGTAGCTTTAGGAAATAGGGGAAACTGTGATAATGTAGATATGCAATAGTATAATGTGAAATTGCATTTGAATTTGAATTAGGCAACTGTGCTGTAATTATGTGCAGTTTTCAAACATATTTGAGTCATCATATTGGGTGTTTTTATTACAGCATTTTAACATTCATCACAAAAACATGAATCATTTGAATCAGCAGGGGTCCTAAAAGTTTGGGACCAACAAAGTTTGAGGGACATTATACTAAATCCTTCAAAATAGTGCATCTTACTAGTGTCACTATTTGTCAGCTCTCTTACTATAAAGTAGAGATGCTCACTAACCCCCGTGAACTGGTTTTAGTTTTGGATCTGGATTAGCTTCGTGTTTTGGTTTTGGTTTTGGATTTTTTAGAAAAATCCTAAAATATGCTAAAATCACATAATTTTATACTTTTTTTGTTCCTACATTATTATTAACCTCAATAACACCAATTTCAAGTCATTTACAGTCAATTTTAACCACCTCACAGATCACAATATTATTTTCATACACTTTCGGACAAATACTGCAGCGATCTGGCTGGATGGTAAGCGACAGAGTAATGACACAGACACACGGCAGTTCCTAGCACATCTAGGACACATTGGCACACAGCAGTGGCAGAAAAGAAAAAGGGGGTCCACCCTCCCTCCAACCCACCGTTATTTTGGATCTTAAAAAGGAATCCAAAACTCACAAGATCCGACGACATAACAATGAAGTTTTGCCTCATTTTCAATTCCAAGGGCGCGCGATAGTACCGAGCCGACTTTACTTGGATCCCCTAAGTTCGGGTGCCTTCGGTCCCAAGGAACCAAGCCTGAGCATCTCTAATATGGAGCTGTGAGATGTTTCACAATGCCTATTACTAAGCTCAATAATGACGTTCAGGAAGTGGAGCTCTATCTTGGATAGAACTTATCTTCCCTGACAAAACAACAATATTACCCTGTTCAATGATGACTTGTTCTAATGTTATTGCACGGGAAAATCACCTGTGGGTAAAAGTATCAAAGTGCGATTTCATTCATTGATTTCAAATCACTGCAAATCGCTGGCGATTTTATGTGCAAAGTCTTCCTATGTATTATCCTGTGATTTTGAGATTCAAAAATCAAATCTCACGCAACTTGTTTATTTTAAAAGACCTATCTCGCCGTCGGTTTAGTCAAACTCGCCGAAGATTCAACAAAAACAGAAGTTTACCGGAGATTCAACAGAAACTTGTCCAAAATTCAACAGAAAAAAAATCATACTGTTAGAGCTAATTGCCAATTTTTAACAAACACAAAGCACAATACAAGTTTTAATTATGAGGGTAATCATTACCAGCGGGGCAATAATCATTTTTTTCTGATATGGCAACACTTATTATTTCATGGGCACAAGTGCATGCTGCCACTTGTAGTTCACAAGTATGTACTTTAAATGGTATCATCATCTGGAAATATTAAGTGTTGCCACATCAGAAAAAAAAATGATTGCCCCACTGGTAAGAAATAGTATGCCACTATAATATAATAAAATAAAAACATTTCCCCTTGCATGTAATCATTAATAAATTTTGGCTCACTAATTTATTCATAAAATAATTTGGCTCTCGCAATATAATTAACAATAATTTTTGTCCCTCTAAACAAGAAATCATGATTACCCTAATAATTAAAACTTGTGTTGTGCCTCCTGTTATGTTAACATTGGCCAGCAGTGGAAAGCTGATGTGTTTGCTAATCTTGCCTATCCAAAGCAGTGTGTTGATTCTGGCGATTTGCACTGAAATCTCAGGCAAGTTTGCAAAATGGCTGCTTCATACATATGGTGACTTGTATTCTTAGAATGGCCAAAAGTAGGGACGCCGATTTGTAGCATGACGATTTTGGTTACATCACTTTACCGATGATTTATTATCAACTCGAACTATCAAACAGCAATGATTTCCAACAAAATCACTGAAAAAGGCAATTCGCAGCTTGATACATTTTGCCCCTGGTCTCCATTCCAATGATGACTTTAACCACAAGGGGTGCTGTTCCATTGGTGTCTGCAGTCTATATTTTGTTTCTATAACTCAGCCAAGGATGAGAGCTATCAATTATAAATACAAGTACACATTAAAATATAGATTTCTGTACAAAATGACATGTCTATCCCTGAGAACATAAAATACATACATGGCTTTAACAACTGGTATGTTTCCCTTTAATCTTTCACTTACCAATATTGCAGAGTTGGAATAAATATAAGTTCATCACAAGACTTCGTCCGTGACTATGTATGTGCCCTCCATTATTAGACTTTCACTGTCTTAATAGGAACTCTGAATCAAACAGATTCATTCTATAGGTTAATAATGCCTTGTGGCGGTATAGGTGTTTTAAGATCTCCCCCAATGTAAAATTTATATTCAGTATAAATTTCTCAGGCTGTAAATGCTAATGCCAACTCAGACCTTTCCATCAAGCATGCTGTAAATGTATATATTGTGTAAAGGGGAAGGGGGAGAAAATTCCTACATTTAAAACATAGTCGCTGAGTCTCCCATCACACATCTCCTGTGATGTCAGCATTGTCCATCACTAGTCTAGTTGTAAAATGCAGTTAACAGACCAAAAAGGTAAATACTTTTATAAAAGGCTGGTTCAGATATCAGTGCGTACGTCACAGTCAAAGCCGGATTTAAACCTCATAAGGCCCTAGGCAGGATACTGTTTTTAGGCCCCCTCCCTGAAACAATCCATAGCACTATATTTTTGCAGCCTACCATATACCCCTATAGTTACGTAGAAGTGAAAGCAAGTGCCACCGCATGCCTACCATATACCCCTATAGTTAAGAAGATGTGAAAGCATGTGCCGCCGCGCAGCGTCGGCACGTCGCCAAAGGAGGTGGGGGTGTGGCTTGCCTCTTTGGGGGCGTACCTAACATGTGAAAAGAGCAAGGCCACCCTGCTGCAGAAAAAGGCACCCCTAAATAATTACCAAGCAGTCCCGTTTTTTTAAGTAGTTGGGTCAAAACAACCTAATAAGTATTTAAGTCAGGACAGAAATATTAAATATTAATATTAAATTAAGTTGTTTGCAAAAATAATACGCATAAATCCAAGGATGTGCCCTTGTCATTTTTGTCCCTCAATCATCACACTATGCCCATTTATTGCCACTTTTGTCCCTTCAAAATATCACCTTTGTGCCCTCTCACTGTAACCTCTGTGCCCCCTCACTGTGTCACCTCTGTGCCCCTTCACTGTGTCACCTCTGTGCCCCTTCACTGTGTCACCTCTGTGTCCCTTCACTGTGTCACCTCTGTGTCCCTTCACTGTGTCACCTCTGTGTCCCTTCACTGTGTCACCTCTGTGTCCCTTCACTGTGTCACCTCTGTGCCCCTTCACTGTGTCACCTCTGTGCCCCTTCATTATCACCTCACACTATGTGCCTCCGTTTTACTTACCTGTCTTTTTCTCTTTTGTATTCCACTTTTCTGTCTTCTGGTCTTCTTGTCTTCCTGTCTTCTTTTTTCTCCACCACGCAGCTCCTCGGTTAGTCCTCACACAGTGGCCGGAAACAGACTTTAAAAAAAAAACCAAAAAAACAGTCACGTGATCACATGACAGGTCCCAGCAGTCTCTCCTCCTCTCTGTTTCCCCTGAATGAGGAGGAGAGACTGCCGGGACCTATCATGCGATCACGTGACTGTTTTTTGTTTTTTTTTAAAGTCTGTTTCCATCCGCAGTCTCTTTTACTATGTCGGCGGACAGAGAGGTATGGCAGGCGGAGGGTAGCACTTCTCCGCCTTGCCTACCCCGCTCACCGCCAGTCCTGACTGGGCCCTCTGGGGACCGCTAGGCCCTAGGCAGTTGCCTAGGTTGCCTAGTGGGAAATCCGGCCCTGGTCACAGTCTGACCACAGTGAGACTATGTAGCGTTCATGCACAGCTCACAGAAAGTAGAGCAAGCATGAGGATAATTGCTCACGATGCCAGTACACCCCTGCCATCCACATACTGGTGCATGCTAACCTACTGCAGCAGGAACGCAGGCTGCAGAACAGGTGGAGTGTCTCTGAAAACAAATATGTCACCTGGAACAGAATTATTTGTGTTTTTAAATTTGCTAATAGACAATAATCTCATTTACAATGCTGAAGAACAGATTCTAGCAAACAAGTTGAGCATTTGAAACTTGTATGATCTAGGGGACTACTCTTTACTGTTTAGATGCTCTGATTGGCCCTAGCACCACCTCTACTTCAAAGATATATCCACATATGGACAAGAAGGAGTTGACCATGTAATGTGCAATGCTGGTAACATTGTAATGCTCAGATTGGCAAACCTTACCCACTTAATCTTCTGCTTGTTTCTGTGTCCCCAGTTTTGAAGAATGAATGTAATGTGTGATCTAACCGTAGACTAATCATCATCATCACCATTAATTTATATAGCGCCACTAATTTTGCAGCGCAGCATAGACTAATGTCCCTTAAAATTAATAAATAACATCAAATTGATCAAATTTAAACTCTAAGCAATACTTTTAAATATTCTTCTTTGTTTGGGCCACTGATGAACATTTGCAAATTGATTAACCTAAAATGACACCATATTGCAAATTATTGAACCACAGGAATTAGGTCATATTACTATTAATAGCATTTGCTCAAGTTGCTGAGGGAAGACTGTATGGACCTGAGTCATTAAGGAGAGCAAAGCATAAAAAGGGAGTAACTTTTCACCTGGACAAAACCATGTTGCATTGGAGAGGGAAGTAAATTTAAAATGTGAGGACAGATTTATAATTGGGGTAGGGCATGTCCTAGATCAACTTTAAATTTCAGTGTAAAAATAAAGTGATCAAGTATTTGTGTCCTACATGGAATAACAGCCAGTATTTTCCTTACCTGCAAAATAACAAACTAATTTGCACCCCTTGCTTTGTAACATGGTTTGTCCTGGAGAACATTTGCTCCTTTTTTTGCGTTACTTTGCTTAATGACTCAGGCCCTACACGTCTAATCTATACATACTACAATTCCGATACAAATAGTATATCAAGCTATTGGTAATTTAATTGATATAAAAATTGATCAAAGTTTTTCATATCCCATGTTTCCTTGTTTTGAGAATATGTAACACAAATGTGTCATAATAATACATTTAGAGATAGGTTTGACTTTGAAGCTATGAAGAAATTACAACTACTGAACCAGGTACTCTCCAGTCTCCAAATCTGTCAGGCCGGATTCTGCCTCCGGCGAGTTACGTTTCAAGGTCTTTTCTTTTTGCAAAGCTTATAGCAGACCATGGCTATCTGCCTGTAGGAAAATAGGACACATCTAAATGTAATACCTTAAGCAAATCTACAGTGTATTTAAAGAAAATACTGTAGAATTTGTTTTCACCATCAGAGATTATTCTTCACATATAATTACGTCAATCAGCACATTTGAATTAATCTACATAAGTTGGATTGGTCATATTGCTTGCTTAGGTCAAAGTCAATTTAAATATTAGTCACATACCATATATCATCACCATCATCACCATTTATTTATATAGCGCCACTAATTCCGCAGCGCTGTACAGAGAACTCACTCACATCAGTCCCTGCCCCATTGGGGCTTACAGTCTAAATTCCCTCACAGACATACACACACACACTAGGGTCAATTTGTTAGCAGCCATTTAACCTACTAGTATGTTTTTGGAGTGTGGAAGGAAACCGGAGCACTCGGAGGAATCCGACGCAAACACGGGAAGAACATACAAACTCCTCACAGATAAGGCCATGGTCGGGAATTGAACTCATGACCCCAGTGCTATGAGGCAGAAGTGCTAATCACTATGCCAAAAAATAAAGAGATCAACCAGTCAGACCTTCCCACATGATGCCCACATATACCATCAGACCTCCACACACGTATCCCAGTCCTTCCTAAATGCCACTCAAACTTCCGATTTAGTGACCTTTAATAAAAATACTTGCCTTTACTTTGGAGACCGCAGGAGAAGCGGGAGAGCATGTGGTGTATATGCTCTGCACCCCCTCCTCTTCCGATAGGATGTGCTGCGTGCAGAGGAGGTCACGTGATGCGGAGGTTCAGTCTTATTCTCTGCTTTATAAGAACGTGGAGAATAAGGCAGGGCGGATATAAGACCTGAGGCCCGCAGATGAAGACTCGCCGGGCTGCTGGTAACCTGCTGCCCTAGACAGATAAAAAAAAATCTAATGTTGTTTGGTTGCCATGTGTTATTGTACATTTTTGCACTTTTAGCAAATAAACCCCAGTAAATAATTTTTAACTGTGCTTTCATACACAAGGCAGATTACCCAGCATAGAAAGTAAAGCTCTTCAAAACATTTCCTTTAGTGTAAATATTTGCTGTGATGCAGCTGAAATCTCACGTTTTCCTGTCAGTGACTAGCAACGCATAGAAGCCTGTCTTGTACTGCAGGATTGAAGGCACAAATGGTTAATTTGGTTTCCTATTTGCTGCCCACATTGAACCGCAGAATACCACAGATTAAGTCTTTTTTAAGTGTTGTATGAGTCATGTCCCTACTGACATTTACCATACACAGTGTCAGTGATTTCTGTTTGATGGGGTGTTTGTTCTTACAGGGTCACTTAATAATCTTTGATGACAAAATCCAGTCCTTTGGAGGCCAAATGTATGTAAACCTATATTATCCAATTGATAACTAGCTGTGATCAATGTAGAGCAAGTTGGACAATATAATGAAATCTTTTCTTAATATATTATTGTACCCTTACACTTTGCAGATCACTTAGACGTCTATGTTTAGAGCACATAAGCAAACAATGAATGTGATTAACACAGTAAAACAGCAGAGGGGGAATGTGAGTCAGTGATACAGACACAACCCTGTTTTTTTCCCTGTGAGGCCAAATACTTTAGGATTTTACTTACAAAGGATTCATCTGGTTGAATGCTCACTGTTCCTATTGAACCAGTGAGAATACATCAGGGTTTAGTCAGTTAAAGTTGTGTGCATAATATCCATGCCGATATTTAGGACTCATTCACATCACTCCGTTGTTAATGCACTTTTCAGCCACTAACACCTGAAAACCACATTAAAAAATAGAATGATGGTATCTTTATTGATTCATTCAAACTATTGCATTTTAAACTTGTACTGGTAAAAGTGCAGCACATAGTGCATCTAACTGTGGTGCTACCTACCCTCCAGCCGATAGGCTGCTCTGTGAAACTGTTATTCCCATAGCTCCTCCATTCTTCTTATAGCTCATTCCAATAACCTAGAAATAGGGTTGTGACCGGGAGGACCAATATCAAGCCTCATTCAAAAGTTGGCAGGTTGTGATTGGTCCTCCTGCTCACGCATCCCCATCCACTGTTCTGTATCATGGAAATGACAGAGCTCTGGGAAAAAGGCTGCATGTATCAGCCCCTGTGGCCCCAGCTTGCGAGAGGGACACCTTAGTAAAATCATTTTCCTAGGTGCAGCTAAAGTACTGTCATTCTTATGTTTCCTGGATGAATACATTGCAGGGGTTATTCTTTTTAAATAATTTTTAGGTCACCAAAATTAATATAAATTTATTTGACCTATTTTGTGGAGTTTACACCAGAGGCAGACCAGCGCATTGGCCCCATAGCAAGATTTGGGGGAGAACCCGGTGATGCCGCTCCAGCCTCCTACACCCCCCTTCCCCTCTGGTCTCAGAAGAATAGAACCTTTTTTGAGCATGCAAGTGTCTAATACATGCAAGCAAAGTCCAGACTGGGGCTTCAGTGAGACTGTGATGGACCTGTGCATGCTCAAAATAAGCCCCTGCTCTGCTCTTCTGATTGGTGCGTTATTATTTATAATCAGGAGTCTATTTTTAAAGTGCACCTACACACAGTGGAAGCAGCCATTATGTGTGCTAAGCCAATGTTCATGAGAATGAAGTCTATCAGTTTGCTAGGTTTATTTCTACATAATCCAGCAGTCAAGAAATCAGTTTGCAAACTTGTTTTTTAATACATGAGAATGTAACCAGCTTTATGGGGTCTATTTATCACTGGTGGTCAGGGCCATATGTTAATTATGCTTCTTTATCGCCGCCTAAATCGTCAGTACATAAACTTTTGCCGCCACTGGTTAGCATTCTCCCCCTATCTTGTGTGGGCTGCAAAGTGCCGTAGTGGTTAGCACTTCTGCCTCATAGCACTGAGATCATGAGTTGAATTCCTGACCATGGCCTTATCTGTGAGGAGTTTGTATGTTCTCCCCGTGTTTGTGTGGGTTTCCTCCGGGTGCTCCGGTTTCCTCCCACAGTCCAAAAACATACTGGTAGGTTAATTGTCTGCTAACAAAATTGACCCTAGTCTGTCTGTCTGTGTGTGTGTCTGTGTGTGTGTATGTTAGGGAATTTAGACTGTAAGCTCCAATGGGGCAGGGACTGATGTGAGTGAGTTCTCTGTACAGCGCTGCGGAATTAGTGGCACTATATAAATAAATGGTGATGATGATGATGATGATCTCTGGCAAAATCATACTTCCTCTGCAATCATTGCAATAGCTTTCACCAGCAGCCTACAACAAAGGTCTGCAGACACCATCCTCCTCCTAATTTTTCTATTTCATGTTGACTAAGAGCAGTGACATATCTATTGGAGACTTTTAGCTTTTCAGTGGCTTAAAAGAGGGACCTAAATGTAATAAGTGTATTAAATTATCTTGATTTTCATTATTTTTAATATGATTATTATTTAAGTCATTAATAAAATCAGACCCTCTTTATTGAAAGTTTTGAAATATGTATATACAAAACCGCAAAGAAATACAGGCTATGGTACAATCTGTGAAAATCCTTTTCCAGCTGCCTCCAGACTCATTATTGAGCAGAAGATGTATTCTGCTATTTGCTATGTGAACTGCAGGTAGGACCTCTAGAGAAGGAGCATGCATGCAGGGAGGAGAAGAGGAGCTGTCTCTTCTCCTCTGTAAATCCTCTACACCAGGCATGACCTGCACTGAAACCCTGTAACCGCCATCCTGAGATGATGTTGTATTTTTCTTCCCAGTGGCAAAAAGATGAGCTGCTTATCGCTTGCTGTATAGGCTCCAATTGCTGTCCCCAAAGAGGTCTAAGTTCTGGTGACTAGGTTAATGCCAGAGAAATCTCTTTCTCGGCCGATAGCCCTTTAATAATTGAAAGAGACTTTTTCCGACATTTGTACCAGAATTTAGGCTCCTCAACGCTTCTTTGTCTCAGAGATGTCACTGGATCTCAGAAATTTGACAGACTGCAGTCACATTATTTCAGCTTATCAGTTAAGAACAATTGAATTCACTAAAACATGAGGCACAAAGCTCCGCAATAATGGGCTGCGTACTCCCACTACTTTGTGTAGGGAACATGTACACTTTAAGTATCTTCAAAGTGCATATAATCATTTGTATAATAACTATTAAGCTCATTTGACCTAAAGGACTCTGTCCTATACTGACTCATTGTCACGGGCACTAGGAGTCTTTACCCAGGGATCACCAGGTGGTAGGCTTACCAGAGCAATGTAGGTGGTAATAGGGTACTCTGGTAGCAGGGTGATCACGGAACAGTAAATAGCAGATGATGAGATGCTCAGGAAAGTCTATGACTAGCAACACTGGTAATATGGAGGTAATAGTACACGAGGAACTGTATGGACAAGGACACGTGAAGGTAGTCAGTGGTCTGCGATAGCAAGTTGTACCACTGCTATAGTGAGGAGGAATGTCCAACAGAAACGAGGAAGTGATGAGAGTCAGCGGTCTGCGGATAGCAAGTTGTACCGCTGTCTGGGTGAAGGAATGGAATCCAAGTGGAGGTATCCGGGGAGTCAGTGGTCTGCGATAGCAAGTTGTACCACTGCTATGTGAGAGGATACTGGAACAGGTGATACTGGAAACAGGGATCAGTGGTCTGCTACTAGCAAGTTGAACCACTGAATATATATGTGAGGAGGTGCACGGGGAGAGACTGCAACACAGGGTAAACACGGCACCTTAACACGATCCACAGTAATATGCACAATATAGATATATATATATATGAATGACTGAACAGCACTGCAAATATGGAAAGTCTCTTGAAGTAATCCGGCACAAGATAGTACAGTCAATGATGGTAATAGTCTCAGTGGATAGTAAACTCCAGAGGAGAACAAACTCAGTCCAGCAAGGTATGCAATACACCAGCACAGTCAATGAGAAGTATGCATACCGTGGTTCAGAAGCAGGCAGTCAGACAGGAGTGCAGCGATACCTGAGCGGCAGGAGGCCGGCAGGATGAGAAGTCCCTGGATAGATGAAGCAGAGGTCTAGTAGGTGCAGCGCACAGGTAAGGAAACCAACAGGGACACGAATCCACAGGAATCGGTAGAACGCGGACTGGACTCTTGGAGGACCCAGGAGAATGGTGATGATCTAGCAGCAGGATAGCGGATGAGACAGGAATCCAATGCTGACAGGCGGGTAGAGACCAGCGGAACACAGGAAGGCGTGGAGAGCGGATCAGCAGTAGATGGACGATTAGCGCTGGCAGCAGCAGCAGGACTCTGCGGTTCCCCGGAGGTAACCAGTAGCAACCAGCAGGTGCAAATAGCGATGGAACACGGGTGAGCAGAGTAGACCAGGAGCTGTTGATCACGGAGAGTAGCGGATGGCAATAATAGCAGCAGTCTCGAGGAAGCACGGGAGAGATGAGATGAAGACTGCAGTGCACAGGGGCAGCGGATAGGAATCAGCTAACAGTCACAATGATGAAACACAGCCGAGTAGCAAGCTGGAGTCTGTAGTGCACGGAGGCAGCGGAATAGGAATCAGCTAACAGTCACGATGTTGAAACACAGACGAGTTGTACGCTGGAGACTGTAGTGCACAGAGGCAGCGGATAGAAATCAGCTAACAGTCACGATGTTGAAACACAGACGAGTTGCAAGCTGGAGGCTGTAGTGCACGGAGGCAGCGGATAGGAATCAGCTCACAGTCTTGATGATGAACAGGTGAGTAGATGTGGAGAGTGGCTGAAGTGCACGGAGGCAGCGGATAGGAATCAGCTCACAGACTTGATGATGAACAGGTGAGTAGAGGTGGAGAGTGGCTGAAGTGCACGGAGGCAGCGGATAGGAATCAGCAAACAGTCACAATGATATGAGATAGAGTTGAAGTGGCTTAGAAGACTGTAGTGCACGGAGGCAGCGGATAGGAATCAGCTAACAGTCACGATGATACAATTGATGGTAGAAGTGGTATGGGAACCACAGTAGTAGAAGTGGTTTGGAAACCACAGGAATCAGCAGCGCTGAACAAACGAGGAAACACCTTTAGAGACTCATGGGGAATGAGACTCCAAGATCAGGCAACGTGGTGTTGACCACAGGTGCTTAATATAGGGAGTGTTGCCTGATCTGCCAATTAAGTTAAAGGGACATACACTGAAGGGTAGGAAAGGGCTGCGCATGCGCAGACCCTCAGGATGGAGGACGGCCACGGTTCCTAAATGTCCGGGAAGAGGCACTCACGGTCCGGTGAGTGACACTCATATCATATGTTCTCTCTTTATATATCTCCACTTAGAAACACAATCAGCAAGTTAGGTTTTTACTCTCATCTCTATGCTGATGATACCCAACTCTACACTTCCTCCCATTCTATCTATATATATGCCAGGAAAGGTTTGTCAGCTGCTTCATCATTATGTCCTCTCTTAACTGCAACGTAATCTGTTCAAGAGTGTGCTCTTTGTGTTCCTTCCTTAATCGTATTTAGATTAAAATGTCTTGGGATAATATATAAATTCTGACCTGCTCTTAACTCTCCACGTCCAATCCCTTGAAAAATTATAGCGCCTCCACCTTAATAATATCTCCAGCGTTTTCCCTAATGACACCACTACATATCTTATCTCTGTTTACAACCGTATGCATCCTCTGTGGTCTACCAATGACTTACAGCTATCATACTTCCTTATCACAACATTCTACTCCAGTCTCCAAGACTTCTTCAGTGTTGCTCCATACTCTGGAGTGCACTACCTTGGACATTTAGACTAGTCTCCAGCCTTGAAAGCTTTAAGCATACCCTCTCATGCAATCTCTTCAAGGATGATTTTCAAATTTCCTAAATACCCTGGTATTAGAGCCCTTAGTACCCTGGTATTAAAGCCCTTAGTTCACTAGTAGATAACCTACCTAACTTAATTTACAACTTTCACACTACAAGCTCCTGCCTCTGTCATTTACTTCCCAGTTCCTGCTTCTCAATGTAATTTATCTCTATGCTTTAAATTAGCTGAGTTACCTATTATTGCTTTACTATATTATGCTTTGATAACATGTGGCTTGTCCACTATACAAAATAAGCACTTCTACCTTATGTCTCATTTCCCTTATGTCTATTAGCCTTTAAGCTATGGTAAGCAGGTCCTGCTTACTAATTGTTTCATTATATTTAACCGTGTTTGTTAGTCATTGTACAAATTGTCTTCTAACTCTGAGTGATTTTATTATTCTTCCATGTGCTGCTGCTTTGTGGAAACATCATGTCAAGAGTGTAATCCAAAAGTGGGATATCGAAATTGTATGCAATACATTTTTCGGACACCAAAATTGTACTAAGCATGTCAAATGAATGCTTGTGCTGTGCTTCAAATTGCTTTGCCAGGGTCCAAGGTGAAATGAATAAATCATCTGTGGTCTGAGAGGAGGTAACTGTCAATCACTTGTAGAAAATACACAAAAGCAGCTGAATAGAACTGCAAGTGAAAGCTAGCTATGCTCAAACCACAGATGATGATGATGATAAATTATTAAAATATGTGCAGCTCTCCTCACCTCACAATCCTCAACTATCCCTAGTGCTAGATGGACTGAGCTGGTTTTCCTTATAATAGGGAGACCACGGAGGCCATCTCCCTATAGCTACCAGCTCTTCATCAGATTTGTCCTCTTCCCAAGCCCCTGGTCTGTGGGAGCCACTGAAACAAACAGAATTGGGACCTCTTAGATTTGGCAACTTTGCCACCCCAGTGCCTCTGCCCATTATACTAAAAAAGTAATTCAGTATAAAATGTGGTTCTCATGTGTACATTAATTCAGCAGCAGACCATGTGATTAACCAATATCGCAATTAAGACGCAGCCATGGTTTGGTGTTGGCATCAAGATTACTACACTGTAATATATTGGCGGCAGCCCAACATTCAAAGATTCTGTACGTTTAATTCGTATTTTTCCACTGATTGTACAGCGCTGCGGATTATGTTGATGCTATATAACTAAAAGATTAACAATATCCATTACCATGTCATCCATTACTGTAATCTAAAACCTGTTAAAATGATTCGAGTTCACTTTTTCTCAAAATTGTAAGTAATGTTGTAATGTCTGTGGACATATCCTACAGAAGCATGATGTCTTTCTTTATAGATCTTTTCTAAATGGCACCACCATTAACAGGGCTTTGATATAGTACAACCATCTATATAATTTCACTGCTTGTTTATAGCTGATACATAAGATTGAGTAATTGCTTCGCAAGAGCATTGCCCTCTTTCGGCTTTGTATGCTCAGTGGTAATGGCCAGACGCTATTTGAAACAGATGAGAATGAACTTTATTTATAAAACATTTTTCCTCCCCCCCATTTGGAATGTGATAATGCTATTAAGTTGACAGTTGATTTCAAGTGCAATATTGAACATTCGCTGCAGTGTTGTGATGTATGAATGTCTTATCTCAGACCTTTATTACATCAATGGACTGCATTTCTTCAAAGCTAAAATGATAAGTGATTATGATGGTATCATCCTCAAAGTTTAGATAGTTGCAAACAATGGGGCCTTTATTAATAGAGAACAACATCTGTGTTTTAAGGGAAGATATGGCCTTTGACACAAACTGAAATTGTTTCTAGATAAGTTTTTAAATAATGTGTTTACATTTTAGGTATCTGATGACCTGATGTGTTTTAGTTTAAAAAAATAAATATTTCAGCATATATATATTTTTCTGTTTTGTCACTTAATAAAGTTTACTTGTACTGTTAGGATTTTTTTTGTATGTAGAATGCTTGGGAGTTCTAAATTAAGTTTGTTTTGCCAACATCACTAAAAATGTGTTGAAATGTATTTCACTATGATCTTTGTCACTTTCAGCAAAGCACAGGTGTCACCTGCACAGTGGCAGGTGTCATTTCCTTTTAAAACTACTAAAACATGTCGTCTCTTCCCTCCCATTTGCATAACGGTGTCAAAATCTAAGTAATTTTTAATGTATGATATTAAATCATGGTATGGGTAATTTCAAATGACGACTACCTGCCGTACAGAAAAAAAAGACATTACATGTACAGTATACTGCTTGTTAAGTGTAAGTTGACACTTTTGATTGAAAAACAGGTTTTTGAATTTCTGTGGACATGATTCAACAATACAACCAGTGCTGTCATAGGGCTGCAACGTAATTAGAAATGTTTACTGCCTCCATGTTTAGCATAGTTAAAATATGCTAAAATCACATCATTTTATTGTTCCTACATTATTATTAACCTAATTTCCAGTAATTTTTGACCACCTCACAGGTCACTATATTATTTTCATACACTTTCGGACAAAGACTGCAGCGAGCTGGCTGGATGTTAAGCGACAGAGCAACGACACAAACACACAGCAGTTCATAGCACATCTAGGAAACATTTCCACACAGCAGTGGCAGAACAGAAAAGTGGTGCAAGATGGAATTGTCCTTGGGCCCTCCCACTCACCCTTATGTAAAATATTGAAAAGAACATATATAGTTTAACAAACCAAGCACTCCAGCGACAAGCAGTGCCACTTTTGTGGCTGAAGTGCTTGGTTTGTTTGGGCCCCCACAAAAAAAGCTACCAATAGCTTAGCTGCCTTTGCCTAACAGCGCTGTCAATGAATTCTACATTATTAAACCATGTCTGCTCATGCTGCATCTTTAATCTCCTTCTCCTTTGTGGATACCTCTGTCTCATCCCTGAAGAACTACCAAACTTATGTAGACACAGGAATGGGTATTACAACTGGAGTGGCATTAGATCTGCTTCAAACCGACTGTGACACGAAACATGTGGGCAGCATGTAATCTGTCAAGTTGGAATGCTCTGCATTGAACAGAGATTTAAACCAATATATAGATGCAGTTGAGGAGACCGTACTTAAGTTAAAACCCACTGGATGAGATCCTGGATTTAAGAGAGCTTGTACACGAGAGATACACTGCGCTTCAGAAGAATAATACAGAGAAGGCTCTGAGACAGGACGATAAATATGTCCAGTTTAAAGATCAGCTAAAAGACTTTAGAAAGCAAATGGGTGTGTGACCAGCCCCTGCAGACTAAGCTTTGGAAGATGAAGACGAGGAGATCGCCGTCACCCAGAGCACTCCTATAACACAGTTGGAGATGGTGAACTGAAAAATAAAGTAAGTGGTCACACATATGAGAGAGAAGCAATTGAAAGACTGATTGAAAACAAACTTCAGAAGGGTTAATCCGCCAGGTTTCATTCTTTGGATGTTGATAGTAGGATCAGGTGGAGTTACAGCAAAGGTATCACTAATTTTGGTCAATTCTTTTACAGTAGACCAGACCAGATGTCAAAATGTTGTGCAGAGTTATCTGCATCATCAATGGCTAACAATCAAAGCTAACAGTGTCTGAAATCACTTCACAGGTGACTACTTCGAATTGTTTCAGCACCTTGCACAACACAGAGAGTATTCTCCACTCTGCTGGACTCAAATACATTCCCCCTCCTTTCCCAATGTCATGGCCTGTGGAGTAAGCGTGAATGGCTTTTCGCTGTTCTTCCATCCTCAGAAGTATATAAAGGATGGAATTCCACCTTGTCACCACCTCTTGCTTCAGTTGGTGGCAGGGCAAAATTTAATTTATCTTGTAGCCGTTGCAATCTCTTACATGCTATTGCAGAGTGCCGGAAATGTGCCGAAATAATATGGGCCACAGACAGCATCTACTGCATGTCCCTGTCATTTTTCAAAAATCTCTGAACCACCAAGTTGATTGTGTGAGCAAAACAGGGAATCTGATGGAATTCACCCAGCTGTAATTCTTTCTCAATATTGGTGGGTTTTTAGAAAGGACATATCCTGAAGAAAGTCCAAGCGGGATAAGCCATGTAGCAATGACATCCCTTAGTTATTGTAGCAACAAACCGTTTGGGAACAAACAGTAATAAAATAATGGGTTGGGTACTAAAAGCCGACTACAGAAAACCCGACAACAATTTGCCTTACATGACAACAGTGATAAACTGCTTACAGTCTGTTCCTGGTGACTGGTTGGAAAACAGACTTCAAACAAATGCGGCGCATCACCAGCCTGTCCGGCCAAAATCACGTCACTGTAGAGAACTACACTGTCATTGGGCGTATTAAGGTGCTCATTTAAGGAGGCACTGGCTGGTACTGCCTGTGCAATGTTTTTTTTTACAAACCATTCTACATTGTATAGGCGGTACAGTCGGCGCATTCTTAAATGAGCACTGAATGAAAGTCCTGATGAGTATGCCGATTTATGCATACACATCTACACGATTTACCTTCAGATCTGAGATCTGCATCTCTCATAACCATCTGCTGAAAAGATTGTGACTCTGTACATATCATATTTGCCCGAGACTGTGCCATCTATAATCATGATTTTTAGGAAGTTTATGAAACCATATGAAATGATGCAAGAAGTTTTGGTACAATAAAACATGATCATGGGAGCGTACACACTCTTGCAATATCAGACCAATTATCGTGTAATATGCATGTCAATTCCATATGTGTGTGGCCAGCTTTACAGCAATCAACAACTTAAAATGTTATTTGGTTAAATGTGAAAGTCATGTGTAAGGCAGCGCTACTATAAAACAATTATAAATTAAAACAAAGGGAGGTATTCAATTAGCTGCGGAGTACCTTCGGAACAGTCGCAGAAACACTGCGCTGTGATGTATCATCGCTAATTTCTCCTTGCACCTCTATGGGGTGCAAGGTAAAGTCTGCAATGTTGAGGTACCGTAGTACCTGAAAATGTTTGCAACCGCGATGTTCGGCTAATTGAAAACCCCTCTTAGATAGAATATTATGTTGTGATAATTTGCAGTTTCTAAGTTGCTTCTGAAAATTATTATTGCCTAGATAACAAGAGATTTTCATTATTTATCATATATTTTTAAAAAATTTCCACACATTTCCATTGTACCATGAATATTAAAAAAATGTTAATCAAATGAAATTTACAATTAAAACATTGTTGTTTTGGCTACTAGCTGTTATTCCCCATATGTAGCAAACTATTCCCACTTAAAATGGCTGAAAAAGTCATAGGTCTCCAGTGGAGGAAAATGTTTACTTCCACCTAGAACAGAAACGGGAAAATCAGTCTCCAAGGAGCTGGAGGGCTTATAATGGGGGCAGATACAAGTGAAGGTTATGAGCCACTAAAGCATGAAATATAGAAATATATATATATATATATATATGTATATATATATATATATATATATATATATATATATATATATATATATATATCTTGCTGTGCTATATCATGGTTGAAGCCAGTGGTCGAAGTGGAGATTAGGAAGTGGCAGTATGACAAATGTAATGGGAATGTCCTCAGTGCTGTTGGTCAGCAGATAAATCCACCACAGCTTCCTTACACTTTTGGTGCCACATTCTGTTCTCATACCCAGGACACTCTATCTTTACTTCCAGTCCTGTTTCTTGGGAACTAGCACAACAGCCCCAAAGGACACCTCTATTTATGCTTAAGAAATTGGATTTAGAAACACCCTTTAATAAAGCTTGAACCCACGTGTTCTTAGATTTATGAATGTCTTTAGGTGTGTTTCTGAATCAAGTCTCACTCTGTCTCTAGCACAGTGCCGTAACCCGCAAATTACAATGTACTTCAACAAATTACAATGGGTGGTTGTAACATTAAGAACAGTCAATAATGAGGGAGTAATTGAAGCTAGAAACTCAAAATGATTTGTCCTACAAATAGTAATATGTTGCAAAAATATACTCTCACCAGCAGCTCACTCCCTCAGGCTAGTTAAGCAAGCTCAAATAAAGCAACATTTATTGCATAGAAATACAGTTGCAGAAGTAATGAGCTCAAGCAATATGGTGACATTAGCGAGGTTGAGTCATTAGTTGAGTTGTGATGCGGTACTTGATACCTGGGTAATACTGTCCTTGGGGACACATTTCCTTGCTTGCCTCCAAGCTAAAAAATGTGATCGTCTGTGCAGGGGGTGATCCCAATATTTTAAAGGACTTAAAGCTACTGAAGTAGTTTCTGGGTACTGTCCCGCTACTAGGGCTAGGGTATTGTTCAAATAAAGCGTCATAGGAGTATGGCTAGAGACAGACACCAAGATCAGAGAGGCCAAGCAGTCTCTATCAATAGCCAAATGATTAGTAATAGTAGTTCACACCTTTCCTTGGGTTTTACCAACTTCTGATTCCTGGGGTGTTGCCTTTAGTAAACATACAGGACCCTGGCACCTGGGACCTTATGCGCTAGATCTGGTCCCCATCTCTCACTCAACACCATTGACAGTCTGGACGTATGTTCTTTAGACATTGAATACCCTCGGGATTATGGCCCTTCTCTGGACACTGCATAATGTCCGTACATATGATCCTCTCTGGACACTGCATAATGTCCGTACATATGATCCTCTCTGGACACTGCATAATCTCCATACATATGATCCTCTCTGGACACTGCATAATCTCCATACATATGATCCTCTCTGGACACTGCATAATCTCCATACATATGATCCTCTCTGGACACTGCAAAATCTCCATACATATGATCCTCACTGGACATCCTCCGGACACAGGACCCTCTCTGGATACTGCATGCTCCCTCAATGCAGAACACTTTCCTTTGGATGCTGGTACTGGACAATCTGTGGACTTAGGGCTAGATTTACTAAACGGCGGGTTTGAAGAAGTGGAGATGTTGCCTATAGCAACCAATCAGATTCTAGCTTTCATTTTGTAGAATGCACTAAATAAATGATAGCTAGAATCTGATTGGTTGCTATAGGCAACATCTCCACTTCTTCAAACCCGCCGTTTAGTAAATATACCCCTTAGGCTCTAAATGCTCTTTTAGGATGGGGGGGGGCAGTCAACTTCTCCTGTTTCCCCATTCCAGCCATGCTGCTCACTCCTCCCTCTCTCCTCTTCCACTCTCAGTAACAGCATGATTGTGGGTCCCATCTCCTCTTCCTTTCCCTAATGCAAAGCATGTTGGGGGATGTAGTTTCAAACCGTCTGGCTCACCAATCCAGATGAGCAATGGGGGCGGGGGTAACACGCTTTTGACACCACTGTCCTTATTTATCAATTTGACAGCACCCTTGCATAATTACTCTGCTATTGGAGGACTATTTTCCTTCCTCTATCAAGTTCTCAGTGTGTGGCTTCCAGCCTGCCCGTCTCTTGAAATACCACTTACTGCTGTGAACATAATGATGATCGTATTGGCTCCAGGTAGTTCTAGCCCCACCCATTCAGCTCCTAGTGAAAACTACCTAAAAAGCATGGTGGAAAGTCAGTTTATACACCAAAAAGAATTATGGAAAGGAAAATCGTAAAAACACCAACCATAAAACAACATACAAGTACACTTCTACCTTTCTTTGTGTTGAGACAATGAGAGCTGGTTGGTTTTAGAACCACAAGAAAAAAAGAATTCTATAATACAACCTAGCAATAAATTATCTCTGCACATTAAACTTAGTTTTGAATGTTATTATGGATATGTGATAGAAGCTGATAGGTGATAGTGTGTGAACAGTAAACTGTGGCACAGAAAACGTATTATATTAAACGTATGATTTTAAATGTATAGTATTAAACTTATCCTGAGCTAAACACAGGACATGGTCATGACTTGTACTCCTGATGACTCCTGTTCTAACTGGGAGTGAGTCTTGCCCGCCATCTGAAACACCTTTGGTCCCTGTATGATGGACTTTAGTGATACTTAAGTTTAAAGACTTGGAGAGAATAGGATTTTGTTCAAAAGTCATGTAATTGAAAGGGATAGAATTGAATTAAGCCCATAGGAAAAAAAAAACAGGTTGACAGAGAAGTTTTTTCAACTTTCTGGAGAAATATGAAAATAAATTACAGGCTTCTAAATGATCTCTCATTCAATCTGCATCAGACTGTATAATATGTTATTTAATAATTGCTATATTTTCTTTGTTCTGCCACTCAATTATTATGCATCTTTTCTTTGAGTGTTATTCTTTTTTTTGCGCTACAAAGCAGCAGGAAATGCCTGGATGGAGAATGAGCGCTGTGTTAAATTAAAAAGAAATAATGTTTAAAGGTAAATGTTAATTGAAAGAAAAGCAGCTTTAGCAACCACATGTCAATTAGGCACATATTACCTGAAAAGCTATGAAATGTACTTAACAAGTGAAATTGTATATGCTGAAAGACTGTGACCTTAGATAACTGTCAAAGCCACATTGTTTCTTGCTTGTAATTCTGACAGTTGACTCAGAAGTAGCTTTTGAACATAGCCTGCGGCCTTTTTACTGGTTACTAGGTTTATTAAGTTAGATATAAAGCATGATAAATATTGGGACCGGGAGTTCCACTAATGCTCTTCAGAATTTCCTGCTTATTGAATCCAGATTTGAGAAACGTGGAACTCGATCCTCCTGTTTTTCCAGTAATAAATGCCATTTCTAAAGTTATCTTTACCATACTGTACTGTTGAATGGAATAAAATAATAATAAAATAGAAGTTAATCACTTACTAGCACTTGAGATACAAATTGAAATGTGTTCATCATATTGTGAACCTATTCATCGCAGAGCTGTTTTCCACATTATTACTTTTGTTTCTGCAAGTTTTTGATTTTGTCCCTACTATAAATGGCTAATAGTATATAACATTTGCAACATACATTACATATTATTTTGCAAAGTAGTTTATATTGCTGTTAAATTTGTTTTGCTAAAATTGTTTGTAATAAGTAGATTTTAGCTATGATATAATTTAAAACCAGCACTGAATTCATTACATTTGTATTATATTTATGTATTAATGATGATAAGACCTGTAATTGGTACGTTCTTGGCACCATCTTTGTCACTTTTGTCCCTATAATTTGCTTGGATGGCTACTTTTTTACCTGTCTTAAGTCACTGCCTGTCTCTTAGCATGATCTTCAGCTTGCAAAAGAGCAGGACCTTTGCATAAATGATTATGATGGAACATGCTGTTCTTGCAGTGATATTGCAGAAAAAGGGACAGGTTAAGTGGTACTGTAATTGGGTTACTGATATTCTTGAGAGATGAGCTGAAAATTGTGTAGGACAAAAGCTAATTTGCATACATAAAGTAGGGCATTAAAGAAGAACCCGCAGCAAGTATTTTTAATAATTGACCACACTCCTCATAAGTGATAGTGCTGTGGGGTCCCATGTCCTCACTGGCACCGTTAGTGGTCTCTTCTCCAGGGTTCTAAACCTAGACGTTTGAATAAATACATTTATTTATTGCTCATTGCAGAGTGTCAATAACACTGATTGGATGACTGCTGCTGAGCTATGACAGCTGTCCAATCAGTGACAAACATCGCTGTGCACTCCCTCTTGCAATCAATACATGAGGAGCACAGTGATTCATATTTGTAATGGAGGAGATACATGGGAGGAGGGTATAATTCCTATCCCTCCACTGTATCTGTGTTAGCCCCTCTGTTGGTCAACATTCTCTTTATACATTCATTGTAGGAGGAATGTCTCACTATGAGGAAATCGGCAGTGACTCCTGGCTGCCACCAGTACTGTGGTACTTTGTAAGGATTGTAAAAAAAGGAAGGTGGGGTAGCCTGTAAAATATGGAGTCCATTGCATATTTCACAAGCAACATTTAAGCGGCTTCTAGTGAGAAACTGTATACAAATATTTGACATCTTCTGTAAGATGTATCTTACTTCAGACCTGAGATAGATAAATATATGTGAGATAGCTAGGTATTTGTGAGATTGATAGTATAGTATGGTACAGAGAGAACTTTTTTTATACCATGTACCTAGCACAGTCCACACACTCGTGTCTCTTTTCCTCCTTTTCATCCTTTAAATGTAAGATTTCATTTTCAGGGCATTTTTACTCTTTTTCTCAGTTTGCACATTTCTGTGTATATATTGCTAAATAGATAGTGCTGCGTCAAATGTCATCATACTGGATGTAGAGATGCCCCTCCCACTTGCCTACACATGCAGGAGTTGAATAAACTAAACACTGTGTGATGCTGTTAACATTCTAATGTTCTGATTGGCTGCAGTTTGTTCTAGCTCAGCCATCTTCGTCCCCTGCTTGTCCTTGTGCACCACAGAATTGAAGAATGAATGCAATAGGTTTTCTGACACAAGCTAAAAAACATTTAGAAAAAGCTTCTTACAGAAATAAGAGAATATGTTTTGCTTCTGACCTATTTAAATATTGAAACAGTTTTGGTCATTGTACCTCACTAGGTGACCATACTTTTATCAGTTTTGACCAATTATATGGATCTTTTCCTCCAGTAACATTGAACATTTCATTGGGTTAAACTGATGGATTTTGAGACTGAACCAAATAGTATATAACAGGAAACTGTAACTGCTCATATAAAAAAGCCTGATGGTTTAGTGCACATAGACAGAAAGTAATAAAGTAGCTGGGGATTTGCAGTATACATTATTGTGGAAGAAAGACATTTTCATGATAAGTAGATAAATTCAAAAGCCGTTATGAGTAATTCCCTGGTTATGTCTGATATTGGGATATATCCATATTTTACATCATCAAAAAGACAATAAACCTCGTATTAATCTTGACTAATTTTTTTTGTGTAGCTAAAACCTATATTAAGCAGAGACCTGTTCTGTTCTTACTGCAGTTAATAAAAGACATCTCTTGGAGTAAAGTCCCCATGAGACATGGACAGTGAAGTTGGTGATAATGTCTTTTTATCATTAATAAATAAAATGTATTGAAATATTTTTTCCTTTTGTTGTATAGTAAAGAAACATAGGGCTATCACCAAGCACAGAAGGTTATTTACTAATAAGATACAAATATACCTATGCTTCATTTTCATTGTTCAATTTGTATTTTACAGGTCTGCGCTATTTTCATATTGGTTGCAATGGTTAACAAATAGCCCTTACAGAATACTTTATATGGAACTAACCTTAAACACTTACTTTTACTAAGAGAGTTGAACTGGATGTGCATATTGCAAACAATGAAGCCATATTCAGGGGCGGGGAGGGTATCTGCCTCTCTGGGCCAGTCCCATAGTTGGCTACCTTGGGCTGGGTCACTGGGCTATGTGCATTTTTGTTTCCTTAAAATGATCCTAATAGGCTGTTGAGTACCCCCTCCCCCAAGGGTGCTAAAATTTGCAAGCTTGTTCCTGTCAATATTGAAGGATATAACATGGTGATTTTTCTTCTAATCATTCTATTTATTTATTTTTTTACCTTGCACATTTTATTTCGACCTTACCTGTGTCTGCAGATTTTTTACTATTATTTACTACTTTACTGGATAACAAATGATTATATACCTGTATGTATTTATTCTGGTAGTTTGTAACTGTGTTATATGTCTGAGAAAAAGAATAGCTCACGTTCAGCCCCTGAAGCATTGTGCTCTGAATAAGGGACTTTCAACCTGCTGATTTATTTTCACTTACCATCAAACTATACGCAAAAAATATGAAAATAGGAGGATAAACCTGGAACAGCCTCAGTCCTGCCCGTTCTACATTAACCAGAATGTAACGCACAGATGTTGGATGTATGGGTACATATAGGCAAACGTGAAGATGAATGCTATACAGGCTTCTACTTGATGTGAACACTATTCACTAATTTAGCAGACATATATTCAGTTTGAAAAGGCTTGAAAGTCTGAAGATCCTACTGTGAATAGTAATATTCATTTGTCAAAAGTATTCAACTGTTCCTCAAGTTCATCCAGATCTTCTCCAGTAAAACAAAATGTCATTAACAGGAGCAGCATCCCTGTGGATGCTCTATCTATCTCTATCTATCTATCTATTTGGGTTGGGTAGGGTAGGTTTTAATGATTCTGAGAATTCCGACCGCCTTCAGTCCTACAAAAGAAATCCGATTTCTGAAAAAAACGAATACAATATTATATTAGCAAACTTACCTGAAAATCGAAGCTCCAAATTTCCGATGGCACCGACATGATGAAAGGAACTCATTCCAAAGACACAGCTCTCTGGCAGTTAAGTTTGACGTCAGTGCGACCTACATCAATGTTACTTTAAAGCGGCAATATCTGGACCCCACAGGTTAGGTGTTTAAACACTTAGGGCCTGATTAATTAAGGATTTTAACTTGAGAAACTTCTTATTTCAGTCTCCTAGACAAAACCATGTTACAATGGAAGGGGTGCAAATTAGTATTCTGTTTTGCACATAAGTTAAATACTGACTGTTTTTTCATGTAGCACACAAATACTTGATAGCTTATTTGTACACTGAAATTTAAAGTTGATATTTGTATGGGCCCCTTAGCCATACATTGACGCTTTAAATTAACATTGATCTAAGTCGCGCTGACGTGAAACTGAGCTGCCGGAGAGCTGTGTCTTCGGAACGAGTTTGTGTCTGCATGCCGGTGCCATCAGAAATCTGGAGCTTCAGTTTTTAGGTAAGTCTGCTAATCTATCTATCTATCTATCTATCTATCTATCTATCTATCTATCTATCTATCTATCTTTGTTTAATTAGATGCCTCATAACTCTGCAGCATTGTACAGTCGGTATGAGAAATCAGAGCAGGCCCTGCTCGTGAGAGCTTATTCTATATATTTACAGCTAGTCTTCAGAACTGATTGGACTGGAGCGTTGATGTAACACAATACATCTTTTTTTAACACTTACAGAAGTCCTGTGAGTGCCATTTCTACATCTAGGCTCCACATCTCTTGTTATATATTTATATATAATAATATATCAAATGTTATGACATCCAGTACATCTTAAACTTCTAGATTTGTGAAATGAGAAATGAAGTGCAGAGAAAGAAAACTATTAAAATTACTTTGTCCATTTTGAGTTGTTACATGACTCCAATTACTTTTTCACTACACACAATCTCTTCAAGTATTCCATTAGTCTTAAATGAATATATATATATATATATATATATATGTGTGTGTGTGTGTATATGTGTATATATATATGTGTGTGTGTGTGTACATATATATATATATATATGTATATATATATATATATATATATGTATATATATATATATATATATGTATATATATATATATACAAGTTAACCTGTGCATGATACTCATGCATTCTAGTCAAATCAAGCTACTTAAGGTCTTAAAAAGGTTCTTGTCATGCATTTGGGCCTAGCCCAGGCCTCCTCAGGGGAAGAGCGTTACTTCCCGACACAAGCGCCCTTTTTAATGTGTGTTCATGAGGTAAAATTACCTCACGAAGATGAGTTTGAGCCCTCAACTCGTTAATTTAGCCTTTACTACCACTCCCACGGGGGGAAGGGGGGATGATGGAAGTTAACTGACTTCACTATTCTAATTTTTTTGTCAAATAATGTCAGTATACCAAATTTCAGGTCAATTGGATGAGTCCTTTCTGAGAAAATAGTTTTTTGCACACACACTAACACACGCCGCTACACATGTGTGTTCATGAGGTAAAATTACCTCACGAAAATGAGTTTGACCCCTCAACTCGTAAATTTAGCCATTACTACCCCTCCCACGGGGGGAAGGGGGGATGATGGAAGTTAACTGACTTCACTATTTTAATTTTTTTGTCAAATAATGTCAGTATACCAAATTTCAGGTCAATTGGATGAGCCCTTTCTGAGAAAATAGTTTTTTGCACACACACACACACACTAACACACGCCGCTAGGCTTTTACTTTTATAATTCCGCCCAGCAGGTGGCGCCGCAGCTTGGTTTTTTTTTTTCCACACACAGACTAACACACGCCGCTAGGCTTTTATATTCTAGATAATCATGCTTTTGAGATGTTGTAATTTTGTCCTGGTCTGTAGAAAAACACATTTACATACATCATTTACTGAGAAAATATTTTATTGTACACAATTTAATCTTCCCCATTCTTTTTTAGATTTTTGTATATTAGATGAGGAATGCACAAATTACATTGTATTCAGTATGCTTAAGATGGACCAGTGCCAAACAGGAACAGTGCAGCTGATGCAGACTATAAAGGTGAAGATGGCCATGCCAAAACTGATTACACATTTTGAATGGTTTGCACATTAAGAGAACATACACATTTTGATGTCTTCCATGTATGTTTAAAATAAGTGAATTAGTGAATGGAGACCATAATAGCACCGTAAAATGCTTTCAGGGTAACACATAGCTTTATTGGTACATTTGCAGCACATTGCAAGACATTTTTGTTGATGTAGACTGTGTTACAGATCAGTTCTCATGTTCTGTCTTAATACACGTGAGCACCGGAGTGTACATACCCTATAAACCAAACAGCAAGTTAGGCGCTAAACAGACCTAAGTAACATGAATAGCAGAGCCTATTCAAGCTGCAGCTCTCATAAAGCGGGTTCTGGAGCCCGTTTGAAACATAAATAACATTAAAAGAAAAAAGAGAGCGCAAAGTTTAAAACACAAGTATAATAATTTATTACAGTTCACCTTTAAAATCAACATTAAGCCATGGTGGAAAATTGATGACAAGAAATACATACATTGAACATTATATTGTATGCAACCCCACTAATGTAATGAGGGTAATTGGATAAACTATAAGAAAAAAAAAAAAGTCCATAGAATAATTTTTTTTTTTTACTCTATGTACTTTTTTGTTTTTTTTATATAGTTTTTATATAGTTTTTTTTTATAGTTTATCCAATTGCCCTTATTACATTACTGGGGTTGCATACAATATAATGTTCAATGTATGTATTTCTTGTCATCGATTTTCCACCATGGCTTAATGTTGATTTTAAAGGTGAACTGTAATAAATTTTTATACTTGTGTTTCAAGCTTTACGCTCTCTTTTGCTTTTTATGTTATACCCTATAAACGTTATTTAACCTTATCGCTGTGGTTCTACTCAACGAATCTCAAATGATAGCTAAAGAGCCAACTGCACTGTTTGTATGTTGTATACCATATTTAAATGGTTTAAATATTTACACATTGGTCATGGGGACCATATTAATCTTAGCATTTGTCGACGTCCACCAAATATTTGTTACTTTTCGGCTTTCAGTCATAAACACCATAATTTACATAGCAGTCATATTTTTTCATTGCCTTACCCAGCAGCACTGCCCCTATATAATTATTTACATAAATAGACTAAAATAACATAATTTTTCAAATGTGAATAGGCTACAGTGGGCATAACATTCCTGATTAGATGGCAGAAATCCACCAATAAAGTTTGATAAGTCTTGTTAATAGAACTTACATCTTCACAACATGAGAAGATGTAATTACAGCGTATCATGTGCTGCATAAGAAAATCTGCCCTTGACATTCAAGAAACTGCTTTCAGCTAGAAGCTGGCTACAATGTCCATTTAATACGGGGTAAATTCAATTATTTATTAGAAATCTTCTAAATCGCCCCTAGCAAACATTTTACAGTATTTAATTAGACAACATTGCAGTGATTTGAGGTCATTTCGACCAAAATTTAGCTTTTAATTAATAAGTATATGATTGAATTCTTGTTTATAACAAGATTTACATTTATTTCTAATCTAATTAAATTGGTTGTATAAAAGATAGGACATAATTGCTGTTAGGAATCTTGCAAAGGTTATAAGGAGTGTGATAAAAAATACAACTGACCACTCGCTAACATCAATTTTCCATACTTTGGCAGAACTTATTTTTCACTCCTTAATTTCTGCGAGCGGCTGGGGTACTGTTGTTGTTCCTGTCTAAGAGATTTTATGGTTGTAATGAATAGGTTCTACTATTACCATCATATATATTGCATCACCATAAATGCTTGAAACTGCATCTCTATTTCTTTAAGTGTCAACCCACACAAATGTTTCTTGGTATTAGCATCTGGTTTATATGTACCCACCGGGATGGCTGAACGACTTGGCCCACCAACTATGGGAGGCACCCAGTTACTGGTGTCTGGTAACAACACTTGTTGTATCCATGGTATCACAGCCAGTGGCAAAGCTAAATGCTTTTTTTGCCCCAATGAAAAATATGCACCACAAGCAGCCCAGAGAGTTAAACCAACTAGCACATAAAGGATAGTAGATTCTGGAGATATTCTAGTTCTGAAAGGGAAGTGCGGTGTTATAAGCTGTTAAAGAGGTTGTGTTTATACTTCCACAGTCACTGAATGTAAAGTAACCAATATATATTGAGCCCATGTGGCATATTGGAGTCACAGCTCTGCTCCCTGTTTCCCGATGCTGTTGATCATAGGCATACCTGCATCCTATATATAAATAGAGACAAAGGAAGCTCCTGCTACTCCTGTGTTTACTTTAAAGACTATAACTAAAGCCCTGGGATCTTACTTACCGTTCTTTGTGCTCCACTCCAGAGGTATTCTGAGCATCCATGCACAGAACACAATAACAAATTGCTAAATGTGCAATACACAAAATATGGCAATATGGCGCTGATCTCATGCACATAGAGATTATACCAATAGGAAAATTCTTCTATTTCAATAAACACTAATACACAATGAAATGGTAAGTAACAACCTTATATAATACAGTCCCACAGATGATACTACTTCAAATCTTCAATAAAGTTTACTGATATACTTGATGTTGCTAGATGATAACTTGGAGTGGTGTTAAGGTAGCACTGGTAGATATCCTCAAATATAAAGCAAACAATGACGGTGTAGTATTTCCGAATATATATACATACACCCTGTGTCACCAATCCTTCCACCATATAAATGCCTGTAATTGTGTACAGTCTCCAAATTCCCAAGCCACTGAAAGGCCACAGAAGGAGACAACATAGAGAGACTCAAATCTACAAATATTTTGAGGGGATCTACTTCACTTTTGGTTTGGAGGCCCTTTTGAAAATGCACTTACACAAATCCAAATAAAGTGGATAACAAAACCACTTTAGCACCAGGATCTTCTCCTCACACTATTCCTAAAGTTCCTCTCCTCAATAATTTCTGGGTGTTGGTGTACTCCACATATATTCATAGGGAGCAGATTCCCATAAGGAAACA
Organism: Mixophyes fleayi; assembly: GCF_038048845.1. NCBI lineage: Eukaryota > Metazoa > Chordata > Amphibia > Anura > Limnodynastidae > Mixophyes > Mixophyes fleayi. The sequence continues at coordinate 307,164,388 of NC_134404.1, read as the reverse complement.
GCATGTAGCATGCAAATCCACGCCGACCTCCTCTTGCACAGAGAATGACTTGTGTCCGGGACCTCTGTATTTGCCTCCTATCACACCTCACCTACTGCAGGTATTTACATTAATGCCGGTGGAAGTTCGGAACTCTTAAGCTATTGAATCAGCAGAGTGTTGGTGACTTATACGCACCATGAGCCTTAGCAGTCGTTGACTCCACTCTATGATTTTATGTGGTTTTCCGCTTCATGGCTGAGTTGCTGTTCTTGCTAAATGCTTACACTTTCTAATAATGTCAGTTACAGTTGACCGTGGAATATCCAGCAGGGATGAAATTTCATGAACCGTCTTACAAAGGTGGCATCCTATCACAGCACCAGGCTTGAAGTCACTGAGCTCTTCAGAACGACCCATTTTGTATCACAAATGTTTGCACATGGAGACATGGCTAGCTGTTTGATTTTATATACCTCTGGCAATGGGTCTGATTGAAACAACTCAAATCAATAATTAACAGGTGTGGCCAAATACTCTTGTCACTATAGTGCATATTTGATATGGTGGTGGTTGGGGGCTATATAGATCTCTGCAGTGAAAGGGAGGGGAAGGGTAACAGGCAGCCTATAGGGGAAAAGAAAAAAAACAGGCCTGTTGTCACCACCAATCATGTTATGAGGGCCAAATGGCACAGGTTATTTCTAATTACGGAAGTAATATGAAGATTATTTTCTCCCAAATAGCTTAAGGTTTAAGTTCTGTTCAACAGAATTGAATTATTTTATATATTATAATTAGCCTTCTTTATGCTACTATAACTTACACAAATTTAGTCTTGATTGGATTTAAATGATCTTCCACAAAGCTAATTGTATATTCCCAGCTCTTTCAACACTCCCATGTGAGCGCAGTATTGACATTTAGAACTGCTGGCAATCCTGAGAACTTTTTGCTTTAACTTTTTCCCAAACCAGATTGCCCATGGCAAACCATTAACTGATCGCTGTCTGTCCAAGGCTTGTTTGTCGGTAAGTAATTGGCATTGAATTCCAACAGTGCAACTTTAAAATGTACAATAGAAACATTAGTTTTTTAACATTGCCTCTTGACATTTGGTCTTGTAATAAGCTGTATACCTAAATAAAACGATCCAATCCCTAGCAATATAAAATTACATTGTTGTAAAACTTTTAACATATCTAAGTGTAGCCATACATCTGTCAGCGATAATAAATACCAAACTCAAAGTTGTGTCACAGTATCTTCCTCCTTTGCTTAAAGTAATATTGGCTAGTTACATATTGGTTAGATTCACTTTCTAGCAGATCACATCTAAAAGTGCATGAAAACACCAAAATTTGCAGAACTTTCAGAGAGAAACTATTGTAATCAACATCACCAACTCCTTTATGTTTGCTGAGAACTCATCCAAATAGTTGGGTACTGTTTTAAAATTATAAATAATATAGTGCGGAAAAGGTGATTCTACAATATGATGGGGTCAAGTTTGTCGAGTTTGATATTATTTGAACTCCAATAAAATGGCCATTGCATTAGAATACTTGAGACAATTTTCATAAATTAGTTTAGTCATTATGGTTGAATCAAAATCAGACCGCTATATTTCAGTGACCTCTTACACTGCCCGATTTCCTAGATCCCCCCTACACATCTACCATCTGCTCCCCAATGACAGTCCTTAATGTCCTTACATGACGTTCATGTACAATAGCAAACAAGTGGATTGATTAAGGAAATACAAACAGCTTGTAGACATTGCATTGGTCTCCAGCTTTGATCGTTCTCTGGCCCCTAACTACCTGTTTTGCTTGTCTGACAGGTCTGTGTCATCTGATCTTTCCCCCTCTTCATCAGGTCCCTTGCTAATTTATTGTGCCCATTATGCTGCTTGTACTCTCCCCCAGCTGCAGGCTGTTCTTGTTTTATCCACCCTCATGCTTAACTTTGCCTCCTGGATTGGTTATGCTCAAATTTGGTCTTTTTGTTTAAAAAAAAAAAAACTACAACAAAGACTCCATTCTAAAATATATAACGTTAATTTAAAAATGTAAAAATATATATATTCCACTATTTTATTTATTTGTACTATAGTTTTAGAATTGCTTTTAATTATTTGACATTATAGATGATTTTGTGTTGTGTTAAGAATTCCAAAACAAAACCATTTTGATTCTATGATGTAAGAAAATAAAACCTTAAACATGCTAAGGTGTTGAACATTTTTATAGTCACAGAGTAAAGTACAACCTCATGTGGCCAGTATAAAACATAGCCCATTGATCCTCTATACTCTTACCCCTGACACCCTCCTATCTTCAGCCTCCCACAGATCTACATGACATTTCTTGGCTTAGTTGCCTTTACTCTTGCCTGCTGGTGTCCATAGAAGTAAAACCAACCAGTGACCGTACCGATTGGTTGTACTTGGGTGTTCTGTTGGCAGGCCACTCTCAAGACCATGTGACACACTTCACCCTCTAAAACAACAACATATTTCCCTACCTTGAGTAAACTGTGCATTTTATTACATGGGCAGTATGGAAATTATATCATTCAGGATTCTTTATAATTATCTTTGTGTAATTACTATGATTGCAGTTTAAAAAAACAACTAAATAATATATTGTGAGAATGAAGCCCACAAACCACTTAATTGACATTCTTGTGTTCATTATTACTTTATTTTATTATTTATTTTACTAAATTATCACAGAGTAGAACATTTTTTTCTTATAATGTGTTTGCTATATTGTTTGTGCAATGTGTGAATTGTTGTTTTGTACTCTATTATTATAAAAGATAATAATAGTATAACAAAGCAGAACTGTTGTGTTCCCTGAACACTATAGTAGTTTGGTCACTGTCTCATTCCTCCAGGTCATCTATCTGTCAGTCAGCACCTAATTATAAACATTAACAGCTGTAATAACCATTCCCCACACAAGAGCACATTACAGATCTTGATAAGAAGCATGACCATCAGGTTCAACCCTTGTCTTCAACAGTCGACTGACATTTTGGCAATTATTTTTTAGCCATGGTCTGTGCAGTAATTGGATTTGTCAACTAGCTCTATGTACAGAAGAAATGGATTCGACATAAATCGCTTAAAGAGTTGAAAATTAAAATACCTTTTTAATAAAGTGTATATAAGGTAATAAGAGAACGATATAGGAATGGATGCAACAGAGTATAAAATTCATATCAATAATGTTACTGTAAAGATGTCAACAAGGACATGAATGGTTATGGAAAAGTTTTATGAGGTGGTATTGCTGTCTATGTTTGTTGTGTTGATATGAGGGGAATTTTGTGCAAACAACTTCATAATTAAAAATACACCTCTGCATGAGTCTTTAAAAATGACCCCATTTGTGTTTGGAAAAAGCTCAGCAGACCCCTTTCATAGAAAGGGAATGTCTCCTAAGGTTTCACGGACCCATCTGCCATTTTATCTTTGATGGGTTTGATCAGTCACTAGTCACATTACAAGTGCAAATCTGCAAATGCCCACTGGCCACACCAAACTGACCAGCTGTGTGTGTTCATTTATCCCACCACCATCATTGCTCACTAAGGTGCCATTATGCTTGTATTACCAGTTGCTGGTGTGCAAATATAAGAACAATGATGTCTTGGTCTCACAAACTGCCATTGTTATACCATCCTCTGCTCTGTCCCAGCATTAGCTCACATACCTACTGTTAGGGTTAGCTTCTATAAAGCACTGGCATCCAGGCATGGGTCAGAGACCTATAAGAGACTGGGGTCCAAGTTGAGATGTAGGAGGAGTGGGAATTGTGGTTCTCGGACATCGTTAAAGGCCACCGGCATTGTACACCCAACTGCACAAGGCAAACACCTGGCAGAACAGTCGTCATTCTACAGAGTGTTACATACCTTTTCTAAGACTGTCTCTAAGGGGTATATTTACTAAACTGCATGTTTGAAATAGTGGAGATGTTGCTTAACAAATCTGATTCTATTTATCATTTATTTAGTACATTCTACAAAATGACACCTAGAATCTGATTGGTTGCTATAGGCAACGTCTCCACCCTTTCAAACCCGCAGTTAAGTAAATATACCCCTAAGTGTCCATTCAGCTTTCTTACTTAAATTCCAGGTTCTGTCGAGTTACAAACTGCTCAGTCCAGTGGTTTAAATAAAAATGCTTGTGTATAACACTTCTTGAATAACCCCTTCTGTGTTCGACATGCAGTAGCTGTTGTTGTAATGTACCGTGCTTTGTTTCATGGCCTGACCACTGGATATAAAACAATTACATTCTATACAGACATAACACATACTTGCCAACTCTCCCGCATTTTGCGAGAGTCTCCCGGACTCCTGGGCGAGTGTGGCAATATCCCGGATCTGCCCACTTCACTAGGAAGTGCCCACTTCCTAGTGAAGTGGGCAGAATTAGCTCCCAAACACAGCGATTCCCGGTGAATCGCGGCATTTGGCCCTGCCCCGCTGTCAAATGACACAATTGCGTAATTACGTCACGGGGGCCGGGCCCATAATTACGCGCATTTCAGAGCCCCCGCCCCCATAACGCCCACCTCTCCCGGTAACCTCTCCCAAAAAGTTGGTAAGTATGACATAACATACTACACCTCCCAACATGACATACATTATCAAAGCACAATAAAATAATACTCTATACAGACATAAGACAATACACCCCAATTAGTAAAATTAATCTGGTAGCACTGTTTGTAACAGAGCAGAAAAAAGGCAATCATGCATCTGAGGCCTTAGAAGGAATAGGCAGGAACAGACAACCTGAAATAAATGGTTAACACACCTAATTAGTTATTACACTTCCATCTCAGCAATGGTATTGCTAAGCCATATTTATCACAAACATTTAGATAGATCTTCACACTAACACCAAACACACGAGGAGCACACCTTTCAGCTGCTTGACTACCTGCTCAGTCTACCTGAGACAACATTGATTAGCCTGATGACATTTAATCTAGCAATGTATTAGCAATGCTGACTCATCGAACGCAGCACAATGTTTGTTGTGGAACTTGATTGCCACCTAGGTGATTTTTACATTCACTCAACACAGAGATTGAGAAGAGAGTTGCTTTTAAAAGGGAACATATTCACCAGGTTAATCAGTGCCCATGGTAAACTTAATTTACATAATTTTTCATCTTTGCAATTTTCCAAATACGTCTCTGCAAGGAAATAATTATCATTCAGAATTTCAGACAAAGAGAGAAGAGTTATGCAACCAGCAGTAAAACAGTCCTATCTCACTGAACCTTTTTTTATTGATTTGGCATGGTCTGTAATTGCTGTTTGTGACTGCGAGAAACAGCTATTTCAGCAGAGCCAGCTTTATTGTGATCATGGCAGCCGCTCTTGTTTATCTTTATGTCTTCCTAACTGCGGCTTTTTATTTTTATTTTTATTTTTTTACACTTTAGAAAGCTTTCACAATTGTACTTTTAAATTGCAGTGTCAAAGAAAATGTACCGGTCCATTCAAAGTCATTCGTAATATGCAGCTTATAAAACGTAATTGTACGCATGTCTTTATTTTAACAAAAGATATATCAGTTTTAGCCCATTAAAGGCTTTTGCAATCCAAAGTTTTGCTGCAAGCCAGCGAGACGAGACTGAAAGCTAAGGAAAGTGGCTGTCTAAATAACTTCTCTGGGTTAGCTTATCCAGCCCCACTTAGGGAACACACAGGCCGATGAAATAATCTTTCCAATAATGTATAGAGCTGGCGTTTTGTTATTCTGTGGCTGGGGATTCAAGCACAACTAAATATACAATAATAACTTTTTGCATACCAACCATGATTAAATATCTCCCTATCATCACAAGCACCACAAGTTGGTAGTGAGAAGCACGTTTCATAAAGAGGTGTGTTAGACATATCAATAATAAACAAAATTCCCATAGTCAACTTGCTATCTAAATTTTGAGTGTGGCATGCTGATAACATTCACCCTAGTAAATCCATAGGGTTCCTCTGAGAAGTCTTCATAAGCATAAATAACCCTGGCCCACCCATAACTAACTCTGTGCCAGTTAACCAGTCATCATTAACTGTCCTTATTTGAACATTGGAAATTATACGAGTCATACAGGGGCTTCTAGTAGCATTGTGCTGTCACAAGTCATTGATATTATACTGTCAGACACCGTCCCCGCACTTTTGCTGGGTGACGCAGACGTCCGTCTGTCTTCACTGCAGAGCCGCATCCCTTTGCCTAGCAACAGGACGCTTCCTTCTTATGTAAGCCGGTGGGCTCATGTGCGTTAGCTCGGTATGTTATTAGATTGTATTACCTGCGGTCAGGGAAACCACTGCTAGCCAATCAGACACCTACATCCGCTATTTATAGGAGGAGTATCAGAGCTCCTCATGCTCCAGAGTTACAGCTTCCGTTCCTGCTTTCTGACGGGACCCCCTGGCTTCTGACTTGGCTATTCTTGACCATGATTTTGGACATTCCCTTGGGCTCAATTATCCTTGCCTTGCATCTGACTCCTGGCTTCCTGACTACGCTTATAGTTCAACCTTTGGTACCTCGCATCCCGCATGGCTTGACCTCAGACTGTACCACTTTGCCTGTTCACCCACTAGTTCGTTGGTACCTGCACGTCTCTTGCAGCAAAAAACACACCTCTTTGCATAGGTCTCTGGAGAAGACCAGAGGCACGTTAGACTAAGAGCCTCCTAGTTCAGCAGCGTCAATACCAGCAAGTAGTCATCAGTTTATCCAGTCCATTACATATATCCAGTAATAACAAGCATAACTTTCTATAATGACCAGTATATTTTATCCAACAATGACTGTCATATCATACCTAGCACTGATCAGCATAATATTTCCAACAAAGACCAGCAAGTAAGTCATTTCAAAAGAAGAATAGACTTCTGGGAAATGCCACAAAAGGTTTTGGTGCAAAATTCTAAATTAATTAAGTTGAACTATGCAAAGGTGGATCCATTATCGTATGATGGATGTAAAGCAGAAGTGTCGTAAAATAATACATGCCAATTTTAGAAAGCTGAAAGTGTTCAGTAAAATGCATTTTGGGATAAAGGCATGGTAACACCTGGCAGGTTGTCTTCATCTATATCAAGGTTCTCAAATTCAGCCATCCGGGAGTCCAACAGTACATGTTTTCCACATCTCCTTGCTGGAGCACAGGTGTTTTCATTTCTGATTGACACCTTTTAAAAGCTCCACAGGTGGTATAATTATTTCACTTGTCACCTGGAAAACCTGCACTGTTAGGGGTCCTGACTACTGGGTTTGGGAAATACTGTTCTAGGAAGAAAGCTGAAGTAAGAACCTTTAATTATTACAGCATAGATTTTATACAATGTGAATTTACATATAGCAGCATATGGGTGGACAGTTGTTTCATTATTAGACTGAATCAATTGGGAGGCCAATACGTTGTTGGACTATGTTACAGCAGGGGTGTTAATCTACTGATTATTTAGCTATATTAAGAGTCAATTAAGATGGTCTCCTAGATGAATTGTGTATGTTTTCATTTTATATGTATATTAATTGATTTTGTGATAAATGTACAGTGACTATAAATTGTATCCTCCCATGTGGCATTTTTAACATTTTTGTTATCTTACATCATTGAATGAAAATTAATTAATTCTGGAATTGTTGCCACTGTTCAGCACAAATATTTGTGATGTTAAATAAATAAAACATCTCTAATTAATTACACATAAAACAGAAAAATAAGTGAATAATTTTATATTTTATTTATTCAAGATACAATTAATTAAACCTTAGTGCAATATGTTTTCTTCAGGGGTCACATAATTAATTGATTCCATCGGTGTACAATTAAAGTGTTTCAATTGATATCAAAATAATACACCTGTTGAGTTTCTTTATGAATATCAAAGAACAGTCAAAGCTAATCAGGGGAAAGATCATGGAAAAGCAGCAATCAGGGGAGAGTATTAGAAGATTTTACTGGTTTTATATATCACTCAGAGCACTGTCAAGTCTTTCTTAAAGAAGTGGAGAGAATGTGGCAGAACTGTGAATATGTCTAGAACAAGTTGCCCTACAAAACTGAGCATCTGTACAATTGTAAAGCGCTACGGAATCTGCCGGCACTATATAAATAATGATGATGATGAAAGCGACAAAGAGGGCTAAAGATAACTCTGGCAGAGTTACAATCTGTCCATAGGATAACAATAGTCCTGCACTCCCAAATCTGTGTGTTATGGATAGATGGCAAAAAAAAAACACTTCAATTGAAGAAAACACACATGAAATCTTTCCTAGAGTTTGCCAGAGACCCACATAACAAAAGAAGGAATATTCCGTGATCTGAGGAATCCAAGACTAAAGTTTCTGGTCCCACCGCTTGGCGCTATGTTTGGCACAATCTTAATACCTTATAATACTATCTCCACTGTGAGGCATGATGTTGAGAACATAATATATATGTGCGTATATATAAATATATATACTTCTTGGTATTTACTTTTCTGCCAGATATATATATATATATATATATATATATATATATATATATATATATATATTAATATATATTATACATAATCCTTGGTATTTTCTCTGGAAGGATATTCATCTGTTTACTCGTATGCTGAGCAAATCCAGTTACACACAAGCATAGATTTTGACAAATCAATTGCTGTGATTTTTTAAACCTGTCTCATGCTGTGAGATAATATGTATGCAACAAGAGCTGGGTTTGAAGGCTGCCTAATGTTCAACTATATAAGCTGTGGGCTGCTCCATTTGGAGCTGAACATTACAAGAATTGCCAATTTGCAGTTGGTATGTGTGAAAGAAAAATGTCAACAGTGTCTCACTGGAGGGCACAATAAGCAGAATGAATCTCCTACTGTACCTTTTTTTTTAGTTATGTTTCAAAATGTCATTTCTTTGTTGGATGAAATATTAATTATTGTTGTTTTTTCCATCTCGTAAAGCAAAAATGTATATAGGTTGTATTTTTTTCTACATTCTACTTTGTATCTAGAAATACTTATAAGGAAGTGTCTATTAAAAATAAATGTAATATGAGCTATGAGCTCTTGTTTCTAGATGTTCAGTCTACAGTGAATGTTTTAGACTTCCATCAATTTAAGGCTGGCAGTCTGTAGTGGGGGGTGAAGGGGTCAGACTGTGTGTGTGTGTGTGTGATTGGGGGCAGCAACTAAACTAACTGACATCCTGCTGCCCTTGTTCAGAAAATTTACCCTAGTCACCTTGCTGAGATCTACCTTGCATTCTATCATGGAACACGTTCTCAAAGTTATGTCATTGAATTGGGTTTATCACTGATGTGGGTTTGAATATTTATGTTAACACACATACAGGTCTATTTATTAATACATGTTGATAGGGCTGTTTTTCTTTTGCTGCTTTAAACCACTTATCTCCATGATTTATAATTAAAATCTCACCAAGGCAGGTAAGCGATGCTCATCTGCCTCAGTGATATTGGCCCAGAGCGGTAACAGTTATCTTACCCCTTTACTGGGCCAGTCTGAGGGGCTATATGGGCACGGTATTGCTTAACATGCCGCTTCGCTGGATCATCCTTGGGGAATAAAAGCATGCGCAAGCCATCTATTCAGTCCCTGCTTGCACAGTAGAACTGAAAGCCCACACTGAAATAAAACAAAAGTATAACAAATAATTGTACAATTATTACACATAAAAAAAAGTACTTAAAATTATGTCTATTTCTGAAATAAGGGGAATATGTTTTGTATATCTGTATTAATTGCAGTTTACCAAGTGTGACCTATTTCAGCAATGAAAAAGGACTTGTTGAATAGTGGTCATAGACATCATCAGAGTTGTGGTCATCCTTCTGGATTGGCATGCATTGAAAAATGTTTGCCATACCCTTGGGTCTTTGAAAGTATATAAAACTTTATTATGGCAAATGTTTATGTTAAAGGAGAAGTCCCATCTAAGTCCCATCTTTTTTTTACAGAGTGGTTTGGGCTAGGTCAGTAAACAGTTTAGGCAACATACCATTGATTGACCTGGGGGATTCTCTAGCTGCTCTCACTTGGTCCTCCTTCTCCTGGAAATAGTGTGGAGATACCACAACATCTCTTGGAGGTTCCTCTGGATTTGGCCTGGGTCTGAGCTCTCTATGGGCTCGATCCATTTTACATTCACTGACCTGGTAATCCAGAATGAGTGCCTGAAAGAACTTTTTTCAGAAATTGTTCAACTTGCATATCGACTGGAATATCTCATTTTCACAGGTTTCTATCTCCATGTATGATTCTCAAGGTCTTCATGTGAAAACTGGAGGTTTTGGATTTGGCTTTGTTTAATGGAGACATTGTCTTTGGAGGTTATTTGTGCTTTTTCAATGGCAGTTACCCTTTGGTCTATTGATGTTACAACTGCAGAAAAGTACACATCTACATGATCCCCTGCTTTTTGCTCATTTGTGTTACATTTAAATAGTCATACTTATCAGTTGAGAATGGACTAAGCGATGGCAAACCTCCAAACTATGATAGCCGCAATCTCCACTAGTTAAATATGTACAATAATGATTGCCTTTATCAGACAGGCATAGGCTCATTGAGTTATAGTTAGCAGCCTACACTAAACCCTGTTTTCCATACAATTTGCCTATGAAGAAATGGTTAGACTGATTTAGTTTAGACAATGGTACCTTTTGTTTGCTGGGCTACTCCCCCTCATCAATATTGCAGCTATACACTGTAGTTGGTAATTTCACAGAACCTGTCGTTGGTCCATTGCCTTAATCACGTCACAAAGGAAGATGTTGGCGGGAGTTTGGCAGTGATGACTGTTGTGTGCCTGGTGGGCCCAGATTGCTCTGACAAGTTAAAGAAGTCAGTGGTCGGAATTTCTTCAAGCCAGCCAACAGTAGACTTTTTGGAGAGCACATTTTAAATAAAAGTTTTCCTCTCAAGCTGTCATCTCCTTGGTGGCCAAACCAGTCCCCTAATTTTGTTTTTTTGCAACAAGGAAATAGTTGGTTTTTTTTGTATATAGTTTATATACAAAAAACTGTAAAAAAAAATACCAGATACCAGAATAGTTGTATAAATAGGTAAATAAGCTAGCAGATGAACATGACTACATGAAATAATACAGAAGTAGGAACATCAAGTGCTTATTGATATCTGATACTGGTAAGAAAAACACATGGCAGCAGTCTTAATGGGATGTGTAATGGGGTATTGCAGATGGAGGTGGGAAAGGGTCTGTTTGAGCAGACAGACTGTTATAAATAAACCAATAGCACCAAACTTGGGTGTATTTGTAACATTTGTTATTTAGGTATGCAGAGATTTTTTTCATGGTCATCAAATACCATAATTTTATTGAGTATCTGATGCCGGGATGGGGATCTGAACTTTTCAAGTGTCTTGTGACCAAACATCTGATGGAAAGTGGTATTTTTAAATGAATTCCCTTCATTTTCCTGCCCCCTAAAGCTTGCTGCCCGAGAAAGCTGCCCCAAGTTGCCTAATCATACAATTTGAAGTTCATGTCTGAGATTTTAATCTAACTCTGAAGATTAAGGACACCTAACTGCAATACACTCTTTTCATAGAATATGGTGCAAGAATTGCACTTATTTTTATGTAATTTTAATTGAATAACCTCCTTTGTTATGTCAGAGATAATTCAGCTGGGATCTGCCAGTTATTGCCCTTTCAAATCCTTTACCTCTAAATACTTGTTAAGTAGAAGTCAGGCAATGCAGCAGTCTTGCTGTTTATGTGCCAGACAAGTCCAATAGTTCCATAACATTAACAAATTAATTTGAATTTGTGTCTTACTCAACATTATTATACTATTTTGAGCATTTCAGTGGAATAACTGTATGAAGTGGAATTCAAGAAAGTAAGGCTAGACTTTCTACACATGTTTTAACAAATTTTAGGAATTGCTTCTTAACCTTATATTTATAAACCTTTAATGAATTGCTTACCAACATGACTTTTCCAACCTTGATGATTATGCACCCACAATGAATAACTATTGAGTCAGGTGCATAACTAGACTTTTGTAGGCCCACAGCTAGATTTTGTAAGAACCTCCATGTATTACACAAGAGTGAAAGGTGCATATGCACATGGGGTTGTAACATGGGAGGCAGCCCCTGCCCGTCCGCCCACCTGCACCTGCCCACCAAGTTACAGACCCCAAAGCAGCTGCACCCTCTGCTCCTATGGTAGTCACACCTTTGCATTGAGTGTTTCCCCCTCAGCAACCAGTAGGAATAATTTGTGAAACAATAAGATAGTTACATTCACATATAGATGATTAAAGGATTCCTCAAAGCATAGTCTGTTGGGGATAATGGAAAACCAACCAATTTACCCCTTGCTATAAAAAAAGTTTATTAATATCCTTTTCAATGGTGCCACACTACAGATTGACTTTTATAAATGTCATGATTGCTGGTTGGTCTAGGAATGAGGCCAGGAACCTCTCCGTTCTGTTGGTCACCAGATGGTTCCTAACGCTATCAAATTTAAAATTTATGCCAGAAGCTGCTTGCCAAACTCGTAAATGCAGTTACATTTTTATCCCTATAGCAAGTATATTAATTAGAGGCAAAATGTGTTTCACAAATGGCACAGGGATTATATACTGCCAGCTGGTATATTTACACTAACTTGGGGATGTGGTTCCACAGAGTCAGTGTTCACAAATATAGGGAATGGCAGGTGATGCTGACATGTAAGTGAGGGTCTCTTACTTAGTGCTAAGTTAGAACTGGGCAGGTTAATTGTTATTTTATGATTTTTTTCACAATTTCATTCTGCAAATACAATGGATTGCAGCCGATTGCACCAAATCTGCTGACCTCTGAGTTCTTCAATATCTGCTGCCTAGTGCCCCATTTATTAAAGGAAACCACAATACTGGTAACTGAGATTCATATGTACACTTTTGGATGCATCCATCCAGGTATCTTCAAAGTTGCCAATGAAGATATTTGGACCCATTGATAAATACTTCCCATATAATCTTAAATTTGTCTCTACTGTGAGCTTTGTGTTGTATACATATATTAAATATGGCACAAGTCTTTATCAAGCAGAGGTGAATGTGTGTTTAAGCAAATAAACATACAATTATATGCGCGTGGTAACCTTTACACTATATTACTTGTTTTTAGAAGTTATTAATTCACATTTCATATATTAGAATCCCCCTAACTCCCAGTGTTTCTTTTTTTCTTTGGCACAGTTGAGTTCAATAGCATTTAGAGTTTATATTGCCCCTAATTATCACACAGTGTACACTATAGGTGTTTTCTTTTCCTTTTGGAACAGACATGAGATAACGAAAAGAGAAGCTCTGATACTGGTACCTAACTAACTTTTATTTGTAACATCATATACTATGTTTCAATGCCATGAACACAAGCAGAGAAAGATATGTGTTGACTTATCTGCAGTAACATGCCAGGTGTTTCAAGGCAGTACATTATGGCTGTTGTATTTGTCTCTGAGAATATATTTCCTGCACACAAGTGGAATGACACATACCGATGGACATCTGTATAATAAATGTCCAAAAACCTTTTTTCTTTGGCACAGGTGAGTACATAAGCACTTAGAATTCATATTGCTCTTAATGATCACACAGTGTACACTGTGGGTATGTTTTCTGTTTTTTTGGAACATAAATGATATAACAAAAAGAGACACTGTGATCCTGGTTCCTGACAAACGTCTCATTGAAATAAACTTCATTTTGTCTAACAACCACTGGTGGACATCGGTGTAAGATTGTCCAAAGCATTGATATTATGAACACTGGGTGAGTGTTTTTCATTACTAAAACGTAATCTACTTACCGCACGGTGCACACTATTATACTCTTTTTGATTCTACATTAGCGCTTCAAGGATTAAGCGCCGGAATAAATGTTTTTCTGAACTAAATGAACCACAGAAGCAAGGTTGTTGGCTTCTCTCTTTCTGGCAGCTATCCTTGACCTTCTACATCTTGTCCTTTGGCGTTGGTTACTTTTCTGTTTTGTTACAAATAAAAGTTACATAGGAAAAAGAATACATCAGCAAATATTTCTTCCCTACATAAGAATTTTAACCCTTATTGTGTGAGCTTATTTTTTCAATTCATTAAACTTCATCATTCCTCCCTTTTGGACATGTCATGACCACCAATGTTATACCAAACACACCTTAACATTTTCTAGCTGTTACAATAATTTATACATAATAAATGGTACTAAAGACAGTAATGGTAAGAAAAAAATAACCAAAAGGAAAGCAGTTATGAGCAGGGTTAGGGCTTGCTTGCTCATACTAAACATATGCGATAAAGGAATCTCCTAAATATTAGAATTTGGGTACATATCTTTCGATTGGTTGGTATTGTCTAGATACCTGAGCAATCACTTTGACCTTTTTACCCTTCTTGCACCAAACATACTGGGATACATTTTAAACATAACATGGTCATTACCACAAATATCAAAACTACTACAGCATACTTTTTAAACCATGTAAGTATACTAGACCCTTCTCCAGAGACATTCCTGATTTGTTGTTGGAGTTTACTTATTTCATGTGTGTCCCCCGCACACTATTATAGATTTCTGAGATATATGTGCAACATTCTTGACCTGTCATTGCACATGCTGCCCTTTATCTGCTAGTAGAAAATATAATGCTTCTCTATTCTGTAGATGGATTTTCTGTATTCTGTATTTTCTGTTTTTATTACCTTTTGTTATTTATCACCTTAACTAAAATTTCCAAATATTTTTGAAGCCCTATTGATAGTAATCTCATCCTTACCTGGGGAAATAGTAAATAAAAGAATTGTCCCAAATTGTTTTTGTAGACTACCCCTTGTTTTATCCTTGTTGGTGCATTTCTGGGAAGGGATTAACGCCTGAAGGCAGCCAAAAATAAGATATTTTTCCCCATGTGAAATACATTCCCCTTGGTAATAATAAAGAAATGCCATACCCTACTGCCAATGCGGCTGAATTCCATTGCATTAGGATAGATATATTGCAATATGTTTTAGTAAGGTTGAAGGTTGTGAATGCTGCATTACTGTTTCTTTGGGAAATAATTGTGGCATTAGCCTGTAAACAGTTTAATTTTGTCATTCATTTGTCAGTTAAAAAGATATTATGGGCCTGATTAATCTTTGGACCTGCACGTAGCTTGTATTTAAAAAAGAACAATGGAACTTGAGCGTACTTACAACCGAATTCAAAAACAAGCAGATCTCAATATATGTTTTTATTCAAATCTGGGTATAAGTACCATCTGGCTAAATATTTCTTGCCGTATATAGACAGATCAGAGTGCGGGATATGAACAAAAATATGTGCAATATAAAGTCCCATAAGAACATGCAAAAAAAATGATAAAACAAATGAACAGCAATTAATTGTATAATTATTGATAAAAATATTTGTAAAAATATTTTTTTTCAGCAGTAAATACATGAATCAGAATGTTCATAATGAGTACTGTACATAAATTGCATGTTTATAGTCTATCTTCCTTGCATACACTTGTTCTGTGCATTGAGTGGCTCACATTGTGTATTTTTAATACAAAGACTATGCTGTGTCAATCATCACAATCACTTGGCACTTACACCTGCCCTGGAGCTGGCGCGAATGATGCGGCTAAGAAATAAGTACTTTAGAGAAACCCAGTACTTGACTCGGCTACATTTTTGTTGGCAAGCTGTCAGTACGCCCTTACTTTACAATGCTACGCACCTTTTCTCCCCTGATCTGCCCATTTAAGCTGTAGGCAGCCGTATGTCTCATTTGCGTTCAGACATGAATTGCAGATGTTCCAACCAGGTAATTGGAACTGCACATACAGTGGGTGAAATAAGTATTGAACACATAAACATTTTTGTCAGTAAATATATATTATTGTGGCTATTGTAATGAAATTTACACCAAATGTCAGCAACAACCCTTGCAATCCACACATGAAAAGAAATCAAACCATAGATGTCCATATTTACTGAAAAAATTGTTGATGTGTTCAATACTTATTTCACCCGCTGTATATGTGGTGGGCGATTACCGGAGACCTGAATTTGCAAGCATACTGAACAATCTCTATAATAGGTAATGTTGGCTGTTTTTCCAATATGCAGTTGATTAATTGTATTTTTGGTCCCTCTGCACTCAGAGGATCCTATGAGGCCACAAATTATCACCAAACACACAACAGGTGTCAACTTTGTGCAGTCACAGTCACTAGAGTTCTTGACCCAGCGTTCTGCTAGTTGCTATCACTACTCTCGAGGCGCGGAGTCTAACGCAGCGGCTGGTCTTCTCCAGGGACCACCTCAAGAGGGTTTGGGTTATTGCGGCATCACTGCACAGGTCGCGGCCCGCAAAAGAGTGCGGCAGAGCAATGGAGTACAGCTAAATATAGAGGTAGACAATTAGTAGATATGCAAGGGTACTCAGGAGAGCGGATATATATATATATATAGAGATGTGACAGATGCTATAGGATAAACAAACAGAGGTAATGTTATCCCATATGAGGCTAATGGGAGTCAGTCCAATTGGAGAGATATAGCACGGGCTACGGCTATCAGCCAGAGGTAGGTTTACCATTTATTAGGATGAGAGATAGTCAGCGATTAGATAGAGAAACAATAATGGCACAAAAGTCAACAAATGACAGGTTTACCACGGATGTGGCTGAGAAGTATCCGGCCAACAGGTGATTAGCAGCGATCACTACAGCATACAGTGGGAGGCAGGTTTACCATGGATGTGGCTGAAAAGTATCCGGCCAACAGGTGATTAGCAGCGATCACTACAGCATACAGTGGGAGGCAGGTTTACCATGGATGTGGCTGAAAAGTATCCGGCCAACAGGTGGGAAGCAGCGGTCACTACAGCATACAGCGGAGGCAGGTTTACCACGGATGTGGCTGAGAAGTATCCGGCCAACAGGTGAGAAGCAGTAGAAGTAGTCGGAGACCAGTGCATCGGTGCTGGAACGCTGAAGGTAACTGCAGCCACAGGAACGGAGTACACAGCTGACACATGGAGGTGAGAATCAAGATCAGACAATCAAGGAGGGGTCAGAGGTGCTTTAAATAGGAAAAAGGCTAATGGATAGTCAATACCAATAAAGGAAAAGTTATAAAGGACCCTCCTGGTCTGCACATGCGCAGAAGCACAGTCAAGATGGTGGACGGCCGCAGCACAGGCGCCGGCAGAGGGGCAAATGGCCCAACTCTAGATCTAGAAGTACGGTGAATGACATGTGCATTGCGGAGACTACTCATTTGCGGCTTAGGTGGTGATAGTACAGGTACGTTATTATGGCCAGAAGCTATGGTGTCAGTACTTCTACTGGGGGAGGGGCTTGTTTCAGGTGAACACTCTCTGTGACATCCTTTTTGTCATTATTGTTCCAGTTGAACCTTTTTGTTATGGGATGCTTGGATCCAGGTGTCTTTACCTTAAATCCTTTACAGCTGAAGGAGTAATCCATAGAACTCAGAACAGTCCTTCCCATCTGGGTCTAGCACACCTTTCCTGATGAACCTTTTGCTGTAGACAAAGTCTGGGAATGGCAAATGTTTTCAGCTGCCAATGGAAGGAAGTCTTTCACCTGTTGATGCAATATGGAGAAAGAATGTTGTCACTTTTTCACATACTTTATCAGCAGGCCATGTACACTCTCCAAGGTCATGTCCTTTGGTGGTAGCAGGGTCTCCACAATAAGATTTCATAAGTGTATAGTTTAACAAGTTCCCTGGGAGTAGTTCTCATTGAAAACAAGACCAGTGGTCAACTGGCCAATGTAGCCCTGTTTCTGCTTGCTTCTTAGCTAGTTTGTATCTATTTCCCATTGCTTTGTAGGTGATAGGGGGTGTGCAGTTGTTGTTTAATCTTCAGTGCTTCACACAATATTTTAATTTTCTGTCCAATAAAGTTTGTTTGTCTGCCATTACCTGTCCAGTAAAGTTTGTTTGTCTGTCTAAAGATTTAACCTGTGTCAATCTACTTATAAATTCAGTGGGGCATATTCAATTGTCCGTGTTACTTGCAAAAGTAACACGGCATTAAAACTATTACCATTAATACGATAATTCTAAGCCACATTTCAGCTTGCAGCTCCCTGACGGTAATTAGCAGCACTATTACCGTAATAACGGTAATAGTTTTAACGCTGTGTTACTTTTGCAAGTAACACGGACAATTGAAAAAGCCCCAGTAAGAAATATCTTTGCTATTACTTGAGTTTGGCTTTGGCACGCATTCAGGTTTACAGAAAAAAATCTACACATACCAATACATATTCCATACATGCCATACATATTCTATATCTGGGTCGTTTTGCAAACATGTATAACATGGTTTCAAAAGTTTTGTGCTACGGGCGGAAACCCTGGGACGATCCGTTTATCATGCAGCAGATCAATCATTCCCTTCTTATTTGTAGGTGTCAACTAATAGGCACAAGGGATTTAAGCCGTGATTGAAGACAAGGAGGTAAAAATATTTGTGATTTTGCTTATATAGAGTAACATGTGAGGTGTTTTAAGGCAGTGAATTATTAGTTAAACTCAACTTGAGTCTACGCAGCCCCTGACGTATACATTGTCACCTGGTCTGGCCAGACGTATACATTGTCACCTGGTCTGGCCAGATGTATACATTGTCACCTAGTCTGGCCTACTTTGGTTCTTTGCTCTGTATACATTGTGTGTTGGTACTTTATAAATAAAGTTATAAAAAAAAATCATGGACCCTTTTATTGGACATGCAGTGAAGCAATTAGATCCAGTATGAGCATGAAAAATTATGTTTGCATGCTCCAGCATTTGTGTGGACATAACCTTATTGTTACTATAAATCGTTTGATAAGCAGCTGAACATGTATACATAGCAAGTGCATTCTAATTTGAGAAGGCAACTTCAAGCATTTCCCCAGATAAGCCATGTGTCTGGATCTACTGGTGTGTGAGTAGCAATTTAAGAATCTGTGTGAAATAACGTACATATGGTCTATTCAGTAATCCCTAATGTTTTACAGTGTATATTGCCAAACAGCTCACTTAATTGAGTTGAATTGACCAGTATTTGCTCAAGAGAGGAATGTTATGTGTGCTGTTATAAATCTAAATTATTTCATCTCCGTAGAGGGTCTATTTTCAGATTCTTTCCACTACATTCTCATATGCTGAATGCTATTAGTGAAATTGTGTAGGGATGAATGTATGGACACAGCCCTTATATATTCTTCATTTATGCCATGAAAAATGTAAAGATCGGATTGTAATGATTATTTATTGACATGGTACTACTATTACATTCCAGAAGCCGAGATAGACTAAAAAACTAATAACAGTAGTTTAGAGTGAGGTCATTTTTAGACTCTTTGCAGTTTGGCTTTCAGTAGATCTAGAATACCTGTGGCTCTGTAGCTGCTGCTGAACTGCAAGCACCAGCATACTCTGTCTGTCGAGATTAGACCCATATCTCTGAAGTTGCTAACCTGTATCCCTGTCCAGAAGTGATGTAGGGATAGGACTCTTGTACTGATACAAAATCATACCATCCGTCAGGGCAGGACTGGCCATCTGGCAAATGCCAGAAGGGCCGATGGCCAGATGGGCCATATGCCCGCCGAGCAGCAACACTCTGCGCGCTGCTCGGCGGACAGAGAATCAGTGACAGCCGTCTATGCGACCAATCACATGGGACGGCACCTGTCACGTGGTGCCGTCCCATGTGATTGCTTGCATAGGCGGCTGTCACTGATTCTCCGTCTGCCGGGCAGCGTGCAGAGTGCTGCTGCTGGATGTAAAAAGGTAAGTGTGTGTGTGTGTGTGTAAGTAATAGTGGGGCTAACAAACAGTAGGGCAAACTGGGGCTAACAAACAAACAGTGGGGCAAACAAACTGGGGCAAACAAACAGTGGAGCAAACAAACAGTGGGGGCAAACAAACAGTGTGTCTAATAGTGTGGCTAATAGTGTGGCTGTGGGGCTAATTGTGTGGCTGTGGGGCCCCATGTTGCTATAGTGTGCGTGTGTGTTTTGCCATGTTCATATAGTGTGCGTGCGCAGTATTTTAATATATTATGTGAGGGAAGGGAGGATCTTAATATAGTGTGGGAGGTAGGCTATTTAATGGTGGAGTGTAGGTGGGGGCTAATTATTTAAGGTGAGGTGTAAGAACCTTTAATTTAATGCTGGGGTGGGCTATCAATTGAATATGGGGCTGATTTTGGGGAGGAAGGGCTATTTATTAAATGTGAATATGAATTATTTGTTAGGGATGGTTGTGGAAAATGGCTATGTTTATTAAACTTTAATGCTATTTAATTTATTGCTGGGACTGTTTGGAGGGAGGGAAATATGTTTTGAGTAAATTGGTATGCTGTTAATTTAATGTTGGGGCTGGTTGGAGGGAAATAGGTCTACTTATTAAATGTGAATATTATTATTTTGGTGACTGGAGGGAGGCCTAATTATAAAATGTGAGTGCTATTGTTTTAACACCAGGGCTGGTTGGAGTTTTCTAAATCTCATGTACCCCATGTTTTTCAAAATAGGGCATCCAATATTCCAGGATCAAGACAAGAAAGAACTGAGCTAAAGAAACCAACTGCTACAAGTGGTGAAAGTGAGCAAGACAGGTAGGAGAGAGCTGGACAATCTGCCAACTGTCCTGAATCTGGTGGGGCAGTTCTGAATTTGGGTGACTGTCCCACATAGTCAGGATTTGGTTTGACTGCAAGGATAGTTGGGAGGTATGTCCCACTTCACTACGTACTGCTTGTGAAGGCAAAGCTGTGTGCTTCTAACAGTAGTGTACACAGTATTGCCTGTGTATTTGTCTAAAATGATAACCATGTTACATAATAGGGCCCTGCTGTCTTAAATACCCCGGCTACCTGCGCGTTAATCCAGCTCTGGTTAGGGGAAGGGAACTGATAGCTGCTCTCAGTTCCCGGACAGGACACAGCCTGCAGCAAGCCGAGATTTTGTAATCTCGTGAGACAAAAGCTTCCCTGCTCACTCTGCAGGAAGTTCCCACCCTTATGGATGTCAGCAGCACCAGAAGCATAGATAAATGTAATGTTTTATTATAATGTATGTATCAATGCCCCATGTTGGCCACACCCACAACACAATGCGGCCACGCCCTTTTTCGGGCACACAATTTCTTTCATGCTTGAACTGAGGTGGGCCTGTGTATTTTAAATACCAGGGCTGATTTTTAGTCCCAGTCCGGCCCTGCCATCCGTAATAAAACAACACACACAACATAACTACCTCACTCAGTGCTCTGTCTGGGGCTCTCCAAAATCTATCTCACCTTATCTTTCTTGTCATCCCCCTTATGTGATTTGCACCTGTTCCCATCACGGCTGTACCCCCATTTTTCCTGCCTGCACAATCAGTGCATATTCCCCCTGTCCTCCATATTTAGTTCCTGTTCTACTTGCTACAGTAAATATAGTAGACTTCTGAATTCTTGTGGGCAGCATGGTGGCTAAGTGGTTAGCACTTCTGCCTCACAGCACTGGGGTCATGAGTTCAATTCCCGACCATGGCCTTATCTGTGTGGAGTTTGTATGTTCTCCCCGTGTTTGTGTGGGTTTCCTCCGGGTGCTCTGGTTTCCTCCCACATTCCAAAAACATAATGGTAGGTGAATTGGCTGCTATCAAATTGACCCTAGTGTCTCTCGCTCTCTGTGTTTGTGTATTAGGGAATTTAGACTGTAAGCTCCAATGGAGCAGGGACTGATGTGAGTGAGTTCTCTGTACAGCGCTGCAGAATTAGTGGCGCTATGTAAATAAATGATGATGATGAATTCTTATGAGAGTACTAAACGTTGATGTCAGCATACAATGCTTCTGATTTAGAAAACGTTCTGAAATTGCTAAATAGGTTATGCTGGTACTTCCATGGTTGCAACAACAAAATAAGCATCCCATATAGCGTTTGCAGCTGGACTGGCAGCTGTTTCTACCACTGCTACACCTAGGACATTTTTGTGTTCCATGCCTTTATAAGAGGGGCAATATAAATAAATATTCCACCTTTTGCCACCCCATTTCTATTTTTCCAACCCCCTGTTTGTCTTCTCCTAAAGTCAAGTTGTAATGTTGATAGCATCTCAGATATTTAACAATAATATGACTCTTCTTTCAAATAAGTTATTGTTTTTTCTATGTAATAATGTTCATTGAATACAATGTAATGTTTTAGTTTTACACATTTCTCAAGGCTGAGATTTATAAAAATCCATTAACATTTGATAACCCCTAAATTCCCAGCCCCTCCATAGCTCGAGATCCACAGCAATAATACGTGTGCGATGTAAAAAAATGTCTTATACCAGATGTACTGTATATTGATTTTGAACATAGAAATATTCAGTAACAAGTATAGACTAAGTGCCATAATAGTTTAAACTGCAAATACAATTTATTTTTGTTGTAATTGTTATATTTTTCAGCATAACCCTCTTGAGATATGATGGCTTGAACACTTAAGGGATCATTTACAACATACTAAACTGCAGAGGTTCAGTACAAAATTTTGTCCGGAAGAGCAGGGGGCCTCTATCCAAAGTTTTCTGTGGGGCCTGGCTGTGCAGAGCTCTGCCTCTTGTTTGTGGGGCAAGATGGCTGCCAGGGCCACCTTAACTACATTACGGGCATTATATACATTAACTACATTATATATACAATCACTTTTTATTACATATATATACATATATATATATATATATATATATATATATATATATATATATATATATATATATATATATAGGGGCCCCCTTAACTTACCTTAAGTCTGATCCCCTTCTCTTCTTTTTTCCGCACTGAGTCTCTCTATTCTGCGCTCCTCCGTGCTGTGCTTGCAGTGGATGTTGGGTGTGACATAGGGAACCAGGGAGGGAGCGGAGGGTTTTTTTGCAGGATTTTTTTTTCAGAGCTGCCTTGGACGGGCCCCTTTGCCCACAGAGCCCCCAGGCACCTGCCCATTGTGCCCAATGGAAGAGACGGCCCTGATGGCGGCATTTGTAAAGGTTCAAAGGTTTTCATGGGTAATGGGAAGAGCTGGCGGAGCAAGGTGTTCCTTGCCCTGTGTGCTAGTTTTACAGACCCATGTATAAACAAGACTTCATATTGTGGGAGAGATTGTTGAAAGGAGATAAAGACTGGAGAGTGCACAATTTTTGGGGTGTTCCCACAGCCATCGCCACTCAACAAACAATAATTGAATTCTTTACTCATATCTGTCAGAAGGTTGAGTGTTGTCCCCTGTGCCCACTTTGTCCAATGTAGTAAAGAGATTCAAGCACTTAAACATACCACATGTAACAGTAATGTAATACTAAGAAAATAGTCTCATGTTTAATTTATTTTTAAAATTAGGCTAAACTGAGTCTTATTTTTGGAGAAAACAGGACAAATTATTTAATGAAAGGAGTTATTCTTAAGTGGTACATTGAAATGGCATTTACAGTTTACCTCCAAAAACTGGAAATTAGACATGCACCATATATTACGCTAAGCGGTCACAGTAGTGCTTCATTAGTGCAAACCAAAGAATGTACACATCGCATTTTGAGTTCTAGTTCTCCTACGGGAGGTAAATTGTGTCATTCATCTTAATTGGTATAAACCATAATTCATGAATTTCTGCACCATGTCATGAGCCGCAACGGCTCGCATCCTCGCCCCCCTGGGCTGCATCCTGGCTGTAATGGCAACAGCCCGGAAGTCACTTCCACCCTCGTCATCCCGGCCATCATTATGGCAATGGCTGGGGCGCTTAGTTAATTAACGCCACATCCTGGCATGTGTGCAGATGGGCATCAGCGCATTAGGGATATTTTCCTTATCTGCATCTGGGCCTCATTATTATGTTTGCTGGAGCCTGGCTCCTCATTGGCCACTTCTAGTATTCGAGAGTGGGAGAGCTTAACCTCCCTGCCGGTTATAGTGTCTGTGTGCTGCACATTTGCTGACAGCTCTGTCCTGCTTTGTCCTGTGGATACTGTGAATTTGACATGATTCCTGTTGTGACCTTTAGCTTCAGCTTGACCCTGCTTGTACGCTGATTGCCACTGACCATTGCCTGTCTATTTTGATTACTTGTGTTTTCCACCTGCCCTGACATCTGGCCTGTCTCCCGGTTACCCCGCTCGCTACTAACCCATAACCTCTGGACTGTCTCTGGTACCTGCCTCATGTATTCCGGTCACCCTCCATCCTGCGCTACCGTTACCCCTGATAATCTTTCACTGCCGTAGAGTGATGTCCTAGAGCATCCGAGTACTTTAGAACATTATCAGTTCTACGGGAAAGGCGGCTGCTATAGGTGAAGACCTCTATCAGACCAGTTCTAAAAGTTTATCTAGGTAGCCGTTAGCCCTAACAAGCAAATTGTGAGTTTTGAGTCCAATTTGGGTGAACCTGTGTAAATAGGTTTTCTGGGTTTTCCCAAATTTTGACTTGTAACTAGAGATACTCAAATTTATATCAAAGTGGTTTCCTAACCAGTTTGAGGAATCATCTATAAGTTCAAAAATTTGCAATAAATTCTGGAAATTATATTTGAGCTAAATTAAAGCAAGGTGAACATGTTTAAGCTTGAAAGAATGACAGTCATCATTAATAATAATAATAATAATAATAATAATAAAATAATATTAATAATAATTTTAAAAAGTTTATTTGAGATGAAATTATTACATTATAAAGTATTAATAGTTTTCCATGTAAAGTAATGTTCACTGTTGAAATAAAGTAAAAACATTAATGTAGCCATTTATCATCATCATCACTATTTATTTATATAGCGCCACTGATTCCGCAGCACTGTACAGAGAACTCACTCATATCAGTCCCTGTCTGACTGGAGCTTACAGTCTAAATTCCCTAACATACACACACAGATAGACAGAGAGAGAGAGACTAAGGTCAATTTTGATAGCAGCCAATTAACCTACCAGTATGTTTTTGGAGTGTGGGAGGAAACCGGAGCACCCGGAGGAAACCCACGCAAACACGAGGAGAACATACAAACTTCACACAGATAAGGTCATGGTTGGGAATTGTACTTATGACGCCAGCGCTGTGAGGTAGAAGTGCTAACCACTGAGCCTAGCAGGCAACATATTATAGTTTGTTTTAATGTCTTTTGAACGTGAGATTTGGCCGTGCAGTGGAGTCTAAATCAATCTAGCCTATAAATCATAACAATAGTCATAATAATGCAAGCGTTGAGCTGTCCAAATTTAATCAAATTTCAGACCGGTTCGAATAATTTGAACATCTCTAGTTGGAACTACAATCCGTAATCAAGAGAGGAGCAAAATATGATCACACTGAAAAAGTGTCAAATTGCCACTTAGCTATACAGTAGGGCTGTGTTATGGTCCATTTTACCATTATCCTATCAAACGATAAACAGACGGTGTTGTCACCTAGATATATAAACAGGAAGGAGAATGTGCGTTCACGCTTGCACATGACCCCCATAAGGTTGTAATGTCAAAAAGCTTAGCTGAAATCATTTCATTTGAAAAAAAATGGATGTTGATCAATTGTGAAGGGAAAAATGCTATATTACAGATATAACCCATGACATCTATTTCTTATATTTATTATAAATTATTAATTCAGGTCATGATTTTTATTTTTTGTCGACTGTAAAATTCTTTTCTTAAGTCAGCTGCCATATATCTATAAAGGATTTCAACATTTTCTGTAAATACGTTTATCTTTAAACAGAAGGCTAGAGAGTGTTACACAATGAACCTTTCTAGTTGTGATATGATCATGTAGCTTATATGTAAATATACACAACATTCTGAGGATAGCGGGGATACATACTACATGCGGATAGAAAGAGTTTGGGTGGAGAGTAATGGATGTAAAATCAATAAACAGCCTTCTTGTCACATTGCTGCTTAGGGTGGGTTGTAAATGTAATGATCATTCTGTTAATTTCCTCATGTTTTCATGTTGTTCTTTTCTTCTAGTAATTATACATTTACTTTATTGTACAAAACAAATACGCTTATTAAACAATTTTTTTTTAAAATGTTTAATACAATGTCAAGGGAAAGAATAAACTTCTAAATTACTTCTCAAAAACCTCATGGTACATCACAGCAGTGCAGGATTACCGACAAGACAATGTAGATGCCCACCTGGGAGGGGGTTTTGGAACCCTAATTTTGAGATGACAGACACCATCTACACAGCCAGGATCTACACTTTGTAGGCAGTTATTTATTTAATATTTATCATTTTGTATTTATATAACTCCAGTCATATTACTCAGTGCTGCGCAGCTACACACCATTCCCTGCCCCATTGAAGCCTGCATTCTACGGCCCCTGTTTACTATTATGTGGCGATAACACAGATTTTCTATTAACACTTATTGCCACAACAAAAAGTCCATTATCGCTGCAACTGAGGAATAAAATATTGAGTGATGCTCCGCTGCTTGGCGATACTAGCTGGAGACAGTCTTGGGTTCATCTGCGCATGTGTGCCCCAGCTTGCCGGATCATGAATGTGCAGTGGAACTGGAACCCTTGATTTGGATTTTCGGTTCCACTTGTTAAAAAAATTAAAATATTAAAAAGATAATATATTGCTATTACCATCCTGAGATAGCGATAGAAGGATTACTGTTGTACATCCTTGTTAAATAGACTTCTCTTACTTTTCATGGTGAAGTTTTATTGGAGATGTCTGGCAAAGATCTATACTGACAACAGCCCTTGATAGATAAGTAGAAGTTATATTAAATGTAGGCCCTTAAATTCCAATGAATTTCTGGTCTGTACATCTCTTCTTTGGTTGGCACAGGCAAAGCAGAAAGGTTACATGGATATTAGAAACCACCAAGGAGTACAGGTCAAAATACTCTAAAATGACTTCTCATGTCCTTTTCATTTTAAAGAACATTATACTCTATAGTACATAGATTTTATCTTGAAATAAAACAAGCGCCTTGCAACACATTTCCAGGTGTGTATTAGCTTCACTGACAGTGATGTATTCCGTCATGGAGCAGTTTCAAAATAAGACATATGACACAAGGTTATGTGGCCAACGGCTAGATATTCATTTGGTCGACATTCAGTAAGTCAACAACATTAGGTCGATAATTGAAATGTTGATGGTATTTTTAGGTCGAAAATTCAAATGTAGCCAGTATTACATGGTTAGGAATAGGGATATTATTGTTGACCTAATAATACTGTCTACATTTAAATTATCAACATAATAATACTGTCTACATTAGAATTGGCAACCTAATAATACTGTCAATGTTATTATTGTCGAATTTCCAACCCTGTCTATATATGTTGATCATGTAACTGTTAAACATATGTATCTCACCTGACAAATGTGACATTGCACCTCTCCAAATATAAATCTGTATTTTATAGGAGTGTCCTCACTACTGGCCAAACATAAATGATGGTATCACTACTTTCTAAGTATCAGGTTATGTTTTTTATATATATATATATATATATATATATATATATATATATATATATATATATATATATTTTGTCTCCTGTGTATCATATAAAATCCTCAAACATCTTACTTTTAAGGAACACTAATATGAGAGATTTTCAGTTTGTGGAATGACAGCTTATACAGTGATTTTTAAAAAGCTAATAGCAAATTATAATAAAAAGTGTAAATAAACATAGCTCCTCATAAATTAACCTCATTTATAT
The DNA here is from genome assembly GCF_038048845.1 of Mixophyes fleayi. Taxonomy (NCBI): domain Eukaryota; kingdom Metazoa; phylum Chordata; class Amphibia; order Anura; family Limnodynastidae; genus Mixophyes; species Mixophyes fleayi. The sequence continues at coordinate 307,136,577 of NC_134404.1, read as the reverse complement.
TCTCTACCTTTAAACAACTGATTACTAAGCCTGGCCATTCTCCGGTTAATGGAGAAATCGAAGGTCAAATGAAATATAAACCAGATATTTATTAATGAGAATAGAAAGAACATTCTACAATGTTGTCTAAATGCCCCAATCAGTATTCAGGTGTTTATGATAGCTCAGTTTCTTCCTTAAATTTTCATATATGACAAATTAAATGTATTATAAATGGCACTATTTGAATTCAGATTGTTGAATATCTACAGCAGATATTTGTTTTCTGTCAGTCTTTTGGATCGTATTTAGAGATGTTTCCTTACCTCAGTGTTCTGGTTTTGGATCTGGATTAACTTCGTGTTTTAGTTTTGGTTTTGCATCCCAATTTTTTTTTATAAAATCCCTATTTTTTTAAAATGGCGCTGGATCGTCGTGGAGTGCGGTACTTATAGAATACAAAGCTTGCGAGATCCGAGATGATGACTTTTGCCTCATTTTCAATTTCGAGGGCGCGCGAAAGTACCAGTACTTGGATCTGCTAAGTTCGGGTGTGTTCGGTTCTCGAGGAACCGAGCCTGAGCATCTCTAATCTGATTATGTATTTAGAGCATGTGACTGTAATAGAGAGGTTCCACCAGAGGAAGTCATAAGGGCCACCTGTTTAACTTGTAAGAAGTGACACACAAAGCTTAGCATTTACACCTTGCATAGCCTCTTCCACTTTACAGCTCGTATAAAATCAATCAACCAGTATAGTGAGGGGAAAAAGTGTAGCAGAAGGTCTACATTGGGGAATTATGTTTATACTTAAATTGTATTTTTCTGAATATTTACTTTTTTTCTGGATGATGACTGTCACCTGTCACTAATCTCTAGAGACATGACCTTAGACAGGGAAGCTATATGTCCCTCTGTCTCCAATTCACATTACATGGCATTCATACTAATGGACAACACATCAAACAGTGAACAGAACATGGCCAAAGTCTTTTCTATATTTATTTCCTGCATAACTTTAAGGGGAACGGTGTACCAGGCATCCAAGTGCTACCAAAGGCTTTGGAAAATCGTGTTCCTAACCAAAACCAAGGGTCAGGTATACTATGCCAAATCAGACCAGCCACCTGACTTTCAGCTCTGATGACAACCAAAACGGGGTTTGGTTACCCATTTTGTGGGACAGGAACCACCTTTAGGACAACGGGCCGGCCAGTTCTCGGAGTCTCCCCCCAAACAATAACCGTAAATGTCTCATCTTTCCAAGCGACATCTAATAAGCATCTTCCCCATAACTGCAGCACAGGCTTTGACAAAATCAGGTTAATTAACAATAACATTTTCATTCTGTTGTTCTCATCCACTTAGTGTATGCTCGTGTGTGCGTGTGTATGTGTATATATAATGTAGTGACAATGTCACTGGTTTAGTACATGGTTGCAGATACATTTCACCTAATTTCCTACCCTGCTGCTTTAAAAAAAAAAACAAGACAATGCCTGTGTTATATAAGCTGTAGGTTTTATTGAAAAGCCAGAAAAGGGTCCTGGGGGTTTATGGATAGAAAGAAAGGATGTGCTCTATCCAGTAGGCCTATAAACCAGGTCTTCCAGGTTACCTCTGATCCTGCTTGTAATCGGGAGGTGCACTTGAGTAGTGCAGGTATAAGGCAGCAAGACAACTCAATCAGTCTCTCACTGCCTGGGAACTGAGGCTGTAGAGTCTCTGAGAGAGCCTGATATCTGCCTGTGAGTTATTATGTTGAAACCTTATTTATTTTGTCTTATTTTTTAGTCAGGTTTGACCTTAGTTAAAGTTAGAGCCGGACGGCAAGGTGTTTGTATTGAAGTTTTCTTTTGTTTTCTTGCTGAATAAAACTGACTCCAGCTGCACGAAACCTGTAGGCTTTTGTGCAATCACTCGGCTGCTATAAACACCATCTACCTCAGGAGATAGTACCAGGCCCCCTTAGCCAGTCACTATATCTCTATCTATCTATCTATCTATCTATCTATCTATCTATCTATCTATCACTTTTCCTTGTCTCTTTTTTCAACATAGGTCACATGGCATAATACCAATACAATTATTATATTGTCATAAAATGCTCACATCCTAACCCTTCTGATTGTTAATTGGGTGGTCTGGGTGGGCTTACCTCAATGCGTTCTACTGGAAAGAGGAGGAGGTGGATGCACCTTCTAACTTTATATACACCTCCGACCCGGGAGTGACACTGCTCACCTCACTCACTTCCCATTCCTTCTTTAACCCGCCTATGCTTGGCTTCTAAAGGCTGACTAACACTTGCTCATCCTACAGTGGAAATCTCATCGCCCTCCTATCCAACGAGATCTCCCGTGTCCACAGTGTGTCAACAGGAACCCGTGTCAGGCTCCCTGCTGTGGTCATAACATGCTGGCTGACTGCTATCGGGTGCTGTTTCAACTAATTATTTGTCAAAGTGTCTATTTATGCTCTGTTCAATTATCACTTTCTGCTCTCATGTAAGTATGGAGAAGGTCACAATTCCAAATCTGTTATTATGTATGCTCTATAGGGAATCTAATATTTTTTCTTTTTTGTTTGTCTTATTAAACAATTAAAGTTCAATGTATAAAAATATTTTATATCAGGACTTTATCTAGTGTACCTGATGGTGCAGAGCTCACCATTCACGTCCGTTTAATTGTCTTTTCTTCCCCATAATACCTTTGTTTTCTCCTGGAGCTCTGCTGTCAGTCTTATAGAGAAATAATTATTCTTTCAATACAGTTGCTTGGGGGCGTGGCATGGTGGCAAATGATATGTTTTTACATCATTGGGTGGGTGTGGTCAGCGTTACTGTGGGCGTGACCATATTCACAAGGGACCAATTATTTGACAGAGAACAGTTTGCTGATACAACCCCAATAGTTTTTACTTCTTCAGGGGTTAACATAAAGCTATGTTTAGTATTATATACAGTCTACTGTGCTCGTCACAATTAAGGAAATACAATTTATAGGTTACAGTCCGTACACAGAAATTTTAATGACTGATTTGTTTTGTGTTTTATCTCTACTTATATATTTGTTAATCATAGAATAAATCATATTTTATATCCATAATACAAGTATATTTAATCCTCAAGCCATAATTATAAATCTATATTTTGTTTTATCTCTTTATTCATTGATCTAATTCTTCTGTATATAAGTACTTTTTTATTTCTTTCCCTCTGTTTTCCTATTTTCTTCCATTATATTTTCTTCCATTCTGGCCTGCACATGTTCATAAAAGGCTCTCGCTCTGCTCTCAAAAGGGACCTTACCGTAATCTTGCTATTGGGCCCATCGGTGCCTGTTTCACCCCTGCTAGTATATATTGGGCAATTTTTTTTTTTTTGTACGAGACAACTTGTAGAAAACAATAAAGTGCTCTACCTTTACTTGCTTTTTAAATAACAAAAACACACAATGTATTCCATTAAGTTCATTGTGCAATAAAGAAAGACTAAACTAAAAGGGTCAAAACATTGAGTACCCTGTAACTACACTATATTGAAGGGTTGTTTAGCCAAAGTTAATATTGTCTCTGTTTTGATGTATTAGTGATTTACTGAAATTGCATTTTGATTTTATTTATACTATAAAATACAGCAAAACAATTGCACAATTCTACTTAAGGTTGCCATTTACTTTTTTTAAACAAGCAAAACATAAGGAGACCTTCACAACCATTGTTGATTCAAAACCTGCAATTACAATTGATCATGTTCTGTACTGGGCTGAAAAGGTCTACATTCCATTTTGCTGCAATTATCCTCTGTTATGAATGTTATGGGTTTTTAGCTTCGGGTTAAATAATAAAGAAAAAGTAGATATGAAAAGATTATATCCTTAGTAAATAGAACATAATGTTCTTTTAATTGGTATTTTAATTGGGAATTATATGTGTTTCTACTACCTTTAACAAATATATGGGAAGGTTCATTATTGGTGTGAATGTAAATAGCAGTAATGTCATCAAAGTCTGCTTGCTTAGTTTCAATATGGGTGGAAAGAGATAGGAGGGTGAAATGATACCTAGAATTATGGCTCACGTACTTGGTCTGTTAAAGGTTAATTTTGGATGAACTATATTCTTTAGCTTAATACACCCCAATTTACACGAGCAACACACACTATCATATCTTTAGGGGGAGCACGGGTGCAGAGTCTGAGAATTCGTATGGCTTCTTGTTCTCACATTGACAACAAAGATGAGTGTATTCCAGAACACATTAAAAGACCTGTCCACGAGTAACTCTGCTAGAACAATGACAGAATTTGATTGGTAGCTGTGGGTAAAACTTTATTTTCTACATAGTAACCTGTCAAACAGTTATTCCCATTATTTAATTCCTAACACAGGTCCTAATGAGATAGATCTGTCCAATTAGTGTCACTGTAAAAGAAAACACTCAGAGCAGTTTGATCTATCCCCTTCCCCTAGTTGTGATGAAGAATTGTTGGAGCACAAATTTCCAAAAAAATGGGGGTTCCATGGCATGGGATGCTATTTTGGGGGAGGATATTAGCAATAAAATAATTTATAGGTGGAACTACCCTTTAAAGGTCTGGTTCATTAACATTTTGGCTAGTTTTGCATCAAGTAATCTGCTTCATTATGGAACATGGGCTGAAACAGGCCAAATAGACCTCCATGTACGTCTTAACAATCTGACTCATTAACCGAGTGCGATGATTCTCTCTTACAGAGAGGAATATGCCACATAAATCCATCTCACTTTAAAACAGAGGTTTACAATCACTGGGCCAGTCTCAATTCAAGGGAATCTTTATCACTTCCATTCTGTCCTTTCCAAAGTGAAAAGTTCCCTGGGGGGGGGGGGGGTTGACACATGATTTGAATCTCAAGGTTGTTGGGGAGAAGGAAGCTGGTCGAAGGACAAGCCATGATGCAGGTTCTAAAACAGTAGTTCCTAACCTTTATCATGTACCAAAATTGCACACACAGATGTCACATGACATATTTTTATGACAAACCAATAGTAAAATATTGTAATATATCTAACCAGCATTTTCAGCCTCTGTAAGTGGAGCTCTGCAGCTATACAATTAGTACAGAACATTCATTACTTCATACCAGTCATGCTCTGTCCAGTGAAGGACCCTGACTGTTGGCTACTGACCATACACTGTGCCTGTAGGTATGACTATAGACCTTTTTTTACTAATGAAGAGGACATTTACAGATGGCCAGTTTCTAACTATTCGATCTATCCCCTTAGGAACAGTAAGACAAATGCTTTCTTTTTCTGCGGCATAGATTTCCAATTATCCAACAGAGAAGAGGCTATGGAGCAAATGTTTTAATTATCAATCTAGCGTTTTTTTCTAAACTAGTTATTATTAATAGCAGATTTTTACTTCATTTTTCAAGTTTAAACATACATTATACAGTTATTTTAATTCTAGTTTTTTTGTGTGTGTTTATAGTAGCCTAGACAGGATCTTAATCAAACTCTGTTCAAAACCGAAAGACAAGCAAACAAAATATACTGCATTGCATAGTAAATTAGGAGGTAGTGGGAACATTTGCTGTTTAAAGCACTGTCAGTAAGCAATTTTGTCTGCAGTTTTAATATCTTTTTTGTATGCAAAATAGATGAAATGTCATGCATTGCTAAAGTGATGCATTATTCAATAATGCTGAATAAATCTATTGAAATAATCCAGGAACTGTGCGTAATTAAGTATATCTCTAGTTCCTATAACTTTACCATTTCAGAAGTTCAACTTACTACAGAGCAAAGGTCTGAATTTCAAGTGGCCGAACATTAACACAAGGTCATGAAAGTAGACAATGGCAGCTAATTTGCTAATACTTTATGGCTGCAGAACAATGACATTACTTTGGGGATTACTCTTAAAGTGCCATTTCATGGAATGCAGAAATGTGTTTGAAATGTCACTGTCATCTATGTCACCTATGTGGTAGAGCGTCTCATGAATACTAAATATGTGGTTGATTTTTAAAAGATTAAAATAATCCAGATACGATGGTCCACTTGCACAGAAGAATAGAGTAGTGTAAAAGGGCAGGACATTCAAGCTTTTTCACACTTATGACTTTATTTTATTCTAGTACAAAAAAAGAAGCAACAACATTGCTAATGCAGTGTGCCTTTATTACACACACAATAATGGCAATAAAAAAACAACAACCAATAAAAATAATACAAACATAGAATTTTCCTAATTGGTCCATCTACTCTGCCAATTTCAGGGCCTATGTTTGTTCTTTTTTATTTTATTTTTACTTTTGTTCTTTAAACTTATTCTATGTGTTTATTGCAGTGGTTTTTTACTTTCATGTTTGTTTTTTTGTTCTGTTTATGTATGGGTAAAGGTTATGGGATTTTTAATTTGAAATCCTAGTCCTGTATTTGTCCCATGAATTAAATCATACTTGACTACGCTCCCAGTATGTCTGGGAGACTCACAGGTTTCAGGGAGTCTTCCCAGACTTCCAGCAGAGCAGGCCACTCTCCTGGATCCTGCTTCACTTCCTTCTGAAGCGAGCAGGACCTTGAATACGTGATTCAATGTGAAACGAATCATCATGGCAGCGGTGCGCGATATTGCTGGGCCGAGCAGATGCACATTGCACCGTCCTCCTCCCACATTTGTCCCTTGGATCTCCCCTCAGAGATCTCCTTGAAAAATATTCAAAGGACTACAACTAAATGGCTACTGACATACAAAGAGATACACACTCACACCAGGCAAGGGAAACCTCAGCATAGTATACTCCTCAACTAGAAAAGTCTTTGAGGTGCTAAAAGGGATTTGCTGGTATGGGCCTTATAGTAGACTGACTAGTTTTGTGTCCAAAAGAAAGCATGATGCTTTGTTATATCACACCAACAAAGAAATATCCATAGGGCTACAACAAAATGTCTGCCTACGTATTATACAGCAGTTCTCATTATAGCAATGTGATGTACTGGGAACACAGCTGGAAATATTATATAATAAGCCCAATTACAATGGGAATCTGTTTTGTAGCGTATTGAAAGCAGTGATTGGACAGCTGCTACATTAACCCAATAAGTTGTGGTAAAAGTTATTATCAGCAATGAAACTTGAAATAAAAAATCTGTGCTGCTTCTATATAATATTTCGCGCTGCTTTACACTATTAGTGAATATATTACATTTTCTGTCTAATCAATTGTAAGCTCAAAGCAAACATTAATGTATGTATAAATAATTTATTAAGGAAAGTATGGCAAAAAAATGAGTACGTTTTCTCCTGGACAAAACCATGTTACAAAGCAAGGGCTGCATATTAGTTTATTAATGTGCACATAAGTTAAATACTGGCTGTTTTTTTATGTAGCACACAAATACTTCATAGCTTTAATTTTCCACTGAAATTTAAAGTTGATCTAGGACATGCCTTACCCCAACTATAGATATGTTCCCCACATTTTAAATTACCTCCCCCTCCAATGCAGCATGGCTTTGCTAAGGTGCAAAGTTACTCATTTATTTTTGCTTTACTTTCCTTAATGAATTGGGCCCAATATGTTTCTGTGTTAAGTACAGAAAAAAAGATTATCTTCCAACCTGATACTCTATGCATATATCATCTGAAAAGAGAATGAAATGATACAAATATTTAAAAAGTGTTATGCTCTATTGGTACACTTGCAGATGATAGTAGTTCCAGCATTTTAGGACAGAGCTGTCTTAATGCATGAGGCACGATGGGCAGTTGCCCCGGAGCCCCACGAGCATAGGGGCCCCATAGGCTTCCCAACTTTTCAGTATATTGTTCCGGGAGATTTATTCAGAACCTTCAAATCCTCTTTATTAAACAATTTAGGTGAACTTATCACCATACTTACCAACTTTCTGTTGGTGAAATCCGGGAGCCTGCAGAGGAGGTGGGCGTAACGGGGGGGCGGGGCTCCAAGTGGCGTCATTTTGGACCTGCCCCCATGACGTGATGACGCAAAATGCGTCATTTGACAGCGGGGGGCGGGGCCAAACGCCGCGATTCACCGGGAATCGCGGCGTTTGGGACTTAATTCTGCCCACTTCACTAGGAAGTGGGCAGAATTATCCAGATGCGGGGGATTGCCACACTCGCCCGGGAGCCCGGGAGACTCTCGCAAAATGCGGGAGTCTCCCGGATATTTCGGGAGAGTTGGCAAGTCTGCTTATCACCTCAGTATCAGCTGTTATCTGTATATGCGATCTTGCTGTTGCAAAGACCTTGACCAAAACAACGTACACATACTAATTGTACATAAGCAAGACAAAATCAACATACATAATTTTTTGAAGCCATAGAGCTATAATACAGTTCTTCTAATAATTTTAACAGTCCTTGTCAGTTGCCTTCCCCTGCTACCTACTAAATGTAATAATGAAAGAAATGGAACAGAGCACAATGAAATTTGAAGGCTATGATGCGACAGTGGTTTTGTTTGTTTTCTTTGACTCTATTCTGCACCCTTTGATGCAAAAATGTGTTTAAATCTGCTGTTTCTCCCTTCTGTCTAATCTCTCCTCCTCCCCCCACCACACACATGCTACAAGTAGGACCCCAGTGCACTGCTTTGGCCGGGGGTCTATAATGCTGTTAAGACGGCTCTGTGTTAGGATAATGTTGTTCGCTTACCTTATGCACTCCCTATTCAGGTTCTCCATACGTAGGAGATCCTGTAGAGATCATTTACTGACGGCGAGTGTTCACTCGCTGCTGGATAGATAAGCTGCTGGAACACAGGTGGTACGCAAAGGATGCTGCTATTTTGCAGTATTTGCTGGTTTTTAAAGCAGTAGGGTTTCAATAAACTCTATTGATAAATGATTAAAAGGGTTTGATAAAAGTGTTTATTATAAAATCATGTTGCTTTTTTATTAAAGCTTTGCATATAATTATGCTATAAAATACTGTACTTTATAAAATATTCTTAAAATTATTGGTTTTTCTTAAGTGTACAATATTGAAGCAAAAATAGTGGTATTTTCCCTATAATTTTGTAATTACTATAACAGGGTGCTCAATTGATTTGTTTCAGAAATGGCCATATATCACATTCTATATTTAAACCCAATAGTTTAAGGGTCTTCAATCAATAAATATGTTATGTTTCTATTCTGGACATGTAATTTCCACCTCTCCAATTTTGGTGCATATTTAATGGCTAAAAAATAAGCCCTATTGGATCTTTTCCATGTTTTTTAAAATAAAATGGCTTGATTCGCTCTCTCCACAGAGACCGCGCTGACCAAGGTTGTCAATGATTTGATCACAGCAAAAAGTTAAAACCATTACTCTCTTCTAATTCTCCTGAATCTCTCTGCTGCATTTGACACTGTTGACCACACTCTCCTCAAACAAATGCTACAATCCCTAGGTCTTGAAGGCACTGTCCTATCCTGGTTCTTATCCTATCTAATCGCTCTTCAGTGTTTATTTCTCTGGATCCACCTCTGCTCCGCTTCATTTATCAGTTGGAGTATCGCAAGGCTCAGTCCTAGGTCCTCTGCTATTCTCTATCTACACCACTTCTCTTGGAAAACTAATAAGCTCCCTTGGATTTCAGTATCATCTCTATGCGGATGATACACAAATCTATCTATCCTCTCCTGATCTTTCACCATCTGTGTTGTCTCGCGTTACTGACTGTCTTTCTGCCATTTCATCTTGGATGTCTTCTCGCCAACGCAAACTCAATCTTTCAAAAACTGAATTAATAATATTCCCAGCCAAAAACAGAAGCTTCCTGCCTGACATTTCTATTTCTGTTGATAACATGACCATAAATCCCACCCCACAAGCTCGTTGCCTAGGTGTAATCCTTGACTCACAGCTATCATTTATTCCCCACATCAACTCCATATCTAAATCATGTTATATACATCTAAAGAACATTTCCAGAATACGCACATATCTGACACAAGACACCGCAAAAACCTTAATTCATGCACTCATCGTCTCCCGCATCGACTATTGCAATTCCCTCCTTACTGGTCTTCCCAAAGTCAGACTTGAACCCCTACAATCTATTATGCACGCAGCGGCTAGATAGATTTTCCTTGCAAACCGTTCTTCCTCTGCTGAGCCACTCTGTCAGTCTCTACATTGGCTGCCTGTATTTCAACGAATCCAACATAAAATTCTTCTACTAACATACAAGGCCATCAACAAAATTGCACCGACATACATTTCCTCACTTGTCTCAAAATATCTCCCTACTCGACACCTCCGTTTTGCACAAGATCTGCGTCTCTCTTCCACTTTCATCACATCCTCCCATTCTCGGTTACAGGACTTTTTTCGGGCTGCACCCACTTTGTGGAATTCCCTCCCTCGCACAGTAAGACTTTCCTCTAGTCTCCAAATGTTCTCTGAAAACCCACCTCTTCAGACAAGCTTATGATATTCCTCAACCACCATCTTAATCTCTCCTATTACCATCCTCTACACAGCTAACATAAGACAACAACCCTCTGACCAACATTGGTACACACACAGCCCACTCAGTACTTTTACCTTTGCATTCTAGCTGGTCCATTGTGCAATATGATGTAGCACATGTCCCTGTGTTTCAAACCCCCATTGTCCCATAGATTGTAAGCTTGTGAGCAGGGTTCTCTTACCTCTCTGTCTGTATGTATTACCCTGTATTGTTTTATTAAAGTTTGTTCCCAATTGTAAAGCGCTATGGAATTTGCTGGCGCTATATAAATAAATAATGATGATGATGCTATACTGTGTGTTGTAATTGCTTTTTTTGATATTGCAAATGTGTTCCATAATCCTGACTTCTAGTTTAGTTTAGTTCTTTTTGTTCGCCCTACATACTGGAGGCCGTACGGACACTCCAGTAAGTAGATGACCCCTTCCAGTATTGCAAATGATTTGTTCTTCTATCCTGAAACTTTTTCCTTTTACTTTGGAGATGTAGTTGGTTATAGGTTTTGTTGATTTTCTTTCCAGATTTTTACAGCCTACACAATCAGTGCAATAGTAGAATCCATTTTGTGATTCTGTAGTTTTGCAATGCTTGTCAATAGGTATAAAACTTTTTGTTAGAGACCTCCTCAAACTTTCGGCCCTTTTGAATACTATCTTTGGCTTATCGGAGATGATTTGATTAAAATCTTCATCTTTTTGTAATATCAATATTTCTCAACTATCCTTTTAATATTGTGATGGTTGCTGCTGAACTTTGTGACAAACACGGTGGCAAAACTTTTTGTTTCTTGCTTCTTATTATATTTTAAAAGGTTTGTCCTGTCCATTTGCTGAACGTCCTCAAAGGCTTGTTGCACCATAGTTTTATCATAATTCCTTTCTATGAATTTTCCCATTTAGTTTTTACTTAGTTTAGTTTGTATTTATGTGGGTTTGAGCAATTTCTCTTGATCCTCCCAAATTGGCTCTTTGGTATGTTTTTAATCCACTGTGGGTGGTGATTACTGTTTGCTGGTAAATAATTGTTACAATCAGCTCATTTGGCGCATGTATGTTTCATTACAGTTGATCCAGTTACTATACATATTTCTAGATTAAACATTGTACTTGTTGATTGCATGTAATTGCTGTAAATTCTAGATTTATCTAATTTCTATTTATCCAGTAGAGGAAGGTTTCTAATGATTGTTGTTTTCCTTTCCAAATGAATAAAATTTCATCTATCAATCTATGCCAACATATAAATTGGCTTTAGTATTCGTCATTGGACCAAGTGGTATTCTGTTTTCACTGTGACGCAAAGAGATTCACATAACTTGATGCAAATCGAGTTCCCATTGCAGTTCTTTTCTCTTGGAGATAGAACAAGAAATAATTATCAGTTAATATAAACTCAATACTATCCATGATGGAATGGATTTGTTCGTTCTTGACCACTGTATTTCTGCCTAACATTTGATAAGAATGGCTGCACCCTTCGATATGAGGGGCCTTTACCAGGTCATCCGACCTGGGTAGGTGCCCCTGGACTCGTTCACACTGAGCCTTGACCCAGGTTGCCAGGGCTCGCCCATCAAAAACCCGGGTTTTTGAGGTAGTGTGAATGAGGTATTAGTAATTCTGTCTCCGATATTATTGGACTTCCCGGGGGATTCGTTACATTTTTGTGTATCTTTGGGAGATGATAAAAAAACTGGTATTCTTGGTTCCTTGGTGTATAGAAATTTGAATTCCTTTTTTGTGAGGATACCTAGGTTTAATCCTTCTTCTAGATGTTCAAATAGTTTTTCATTGTAGTAGCCTGTATGTTGTTTCATCACTTAATAGATGTGCTGCTTCCTCTAAATATTTTTCAATATCTAGAATGACTAACCTTCCTCCTTTATCTGTGGGTTTGATGACTATACTTGTGTTATTCTTCAATTCTCTTATTACTTTACTCTCTTCTTGGGAGAGGTTGAATTTATTTATTTTTTTCTCATTTTTGGTTTGCCCGGAATTTGTTCTTATCTTTTACCAATTTCTAAAATGTTTCACTAAAAGACTCCTTCAAAAAGGTTGGGTTGAAACTAGACATCAGTTTTAGGTTGTTGTGTGTAAAGTTTTGCAGATTTTGCATATTTGGTTCTTTTGGTAGATTCTCCATAATGTATTTCTTTAAGCACAATCTTCGTATGTACTTCTGCAGACCTATATAAGTTCCAAATTTATTTATACTGCAATGTGGAGAGAATTTTAAACCTTTTGTTTTATTCTTTTATTTGTTCTTCTGTTAGTGTGGTTATACTTAAAATCCCTTCTGGCTTTACAGACTGGTTCATCTTTTCTCTCTGTTTGCCTCCTTTGGTTCCTCCCTTAGTGGGGATTTTTCTTCTTTTTCTTTTTCCATTGGATGTTATTTCCTTGATGACTGATGTCAGGTCTGGGTACAGGATTTGTTCTAAAAAAATATCTTCCAGGTTTTATGAATTAGACAATTGGTTTTGAATGTGACCAATTTCCTTCTTTTTAACTTTCTCTCGATTTATTTTCAAAATTAAATCTCTCACTATTTGTTGTTCAACCTCCTGTGCTTTTGTAATACCTCTCTGATTGGCAGATTTAATCCTGTCTTGGTCTTTTTTATGCATGTGTTGAGGAAGGAGAATGATTCCTTGCAGAATTGCCCATTTAGTGAGTGTCTCCCAAAAGGTCTCGGGCACCAGTTGCCTGCCATTTTAACAGTTGCGGGTAGGGGATTTACAGTTAAACCTTTTACTATAGGTGGACATATCCTTCAAGATTAATAATAAGATATCATGAATTTACTCACAATATGGCAAGGTTGTTAAAATATAAACTCAGTTTTAAATATAGTTTGTGTCTGTGTACCTTTATCTATAGCGCTTTGTGGTCTTTATAGCATTTATCAAACCCTCTGCCCACAGTTTTATACATCACATACTGCTGCCTTTTCTGCTTAGTAGAATAACACTCTTTGGTGTATCATATATTATGTAATACCTATACACTGAAACATTAAGTCAAGTGAGAGGTAAGGGATGTGGTAGTTGGATATTGGGATACAAAATACCAATTTACTATCCTTGTTTTTATTCCCCCTCAGTTTTTGCCCACTCACCAATTCACCTCACTGCAGGATTTATTTTATATTTAGTTAGGTATGATTTATTTTTGAAGCTCTTGTATTATACAGTACAGTAGCAGGTTACTTTGCCTGTCAAGATTTTATTGTACTATACTCAAAATCTTACCAATAAAGCTCTTATTTTTTTTTATAAAAACTATCACAGCTTAAATTGCAGCAGTGTGTATAAATTTAGCTTTAACAGTATATTTTAATGCTATCCTCAGTAAAATAGTATGATATTGCTATGTAAAATAGTTAAAAATGATTAGCTAATAAAATGGTTAGCTAAATAGCAGGTAATATTAACTAAGCTTCAGAATTATTATAGTAATTTTGCTGCACAATTAAAATGATAAGCTGGAAAGAGTATTAAACATCTGAGATATTAAACATCTGAGATATGCAAAGATATAACTTTTACATATATATTTATATTTGTGATACTGCAAAAAACATATTTATATTTAGTTCCCTTATATTTCTGAATACACCAAGAACTATAAAATAAGTCAAAAAATATATAAGCCAAAATATATAAGGCCTGGGTTGCCTCTTCTTGCCCTGCACCCTCCTCCCCATTCCCCCATCCTCCTAGGCTGTGTATGTTGACAAAAGTGGAGATGCATGTACAGCCTACTGGGGTGTCAGCGTTTACCTCCCTAGGCTGCATGCGTAGTTTCGGCAAAAGTCAGTTCTGCAGGGGAGGACGAAGAGAGAGGAGGCCGTGCTGATCAGTAGTATTATTTCAGCTCTGTAAAGAAACAATGTAGAGAATTAAGGTCTTCTACACAATAATTTGCACAATTATGTGAGACAAATGAAAAAAATTAACTCTTATGTACACTTATGGTATCTTTTCCATTTACCAAAAATGTTCTGTCGTATGTGCACTACAAAAGGAATACAAATTGGTGTTTGGGGTTAGGGGCAGGCTTGTGTCCATTTCATTGCAGTTATTAAGTAGCATTTTTTGTAAGATCAAAATCACTTTTAAGAACCAGAGATATTAAGGGCAATTACCCACTTGCATTGTGTTTGTGACAGTTTATATGGGTTGGGCCTGTTCGCATGCATTTGCAAATGAATCCAGAAATCAAGTTGCAATGGAGTTTTTTGCATTAATTTTTAATAGCGGATTTGTTTTAGCAGGTGAAAGAAGCTCCATGAATTGAATAATTATAAACATGCTGCCACCCACTTTCCTCAGTAAGCCCTACAGCTAGTGAGCCTTGGCTGGTATCCCCTGCAGTGTGAGGTTCAGCCGTCATAGCAGGAACCAGTCCAAGCTCCTCTTGTAGTAATCCATATGAAATGTTCTTTATTTGTAATCCATGAAAATTCTCCTTCTTGTAATCCAAAGGAATTTGTCTTCTTGCAATCCACCACAGAATAATTGTGAACTGAATTAAGCAGGGTACCACTTAGCCGCTCAGCCAGTCACAAGCCAATGCTCGCTACAACGTGATTGGTGGTAAGGGGAGTTCTAGGGACTTCCCTACTTTTATCACATATCAATTAAGATTCATTGTACCTATTCTGTTGTGGGGAAAAAACAGTAAACAATTCTGTGAAAGCTCCATTCTTGTCAGTGGTCCATTCATTTCAATGGAATTTCTACATGCAGTGCAAACTCTGTTGAAATGAATCGACTAGTAATATTAATAGGAAAATTATATTACAGCACAGGTGTAACATGCTCAGGAAAGCAGTGCAGGGGCCCCTGGTGCAGTAAGTAGATGTGCAACACCGAATCTCCATTTCCCCCCTCCACAATTTATTTTTGTTCTGGTGTCGGTGATTGTATGATAAGCCCCTGGATGAAGTGTATAAAAGGCAGGGGGGGGCAGCATGGTGGCACAGTGGTTATCATTTGTGCCTCATAGCGCTGGGATCATTGGTTTGATTCCTACACATCTGTGTGGAGTTTGTATGTTCTCCCTGTTTTTTTCGTGGGTTTCCTCCGATACTCAAGTTTCCTCCCTCATAGTCCAAAAGCATATTAGTGTGTGTGTTGTAGGGAATTTAGACTGCAAGTTCCAATTTGACATGATGCACAAATTCATGGCAAATCTGACATTGTCTAAATAATGTCACCATTTCACACTTGTGACATTAACTATTATTTGATGTATGCATGTGCTTATACAGTGTAATAATTGCCATATCCAATTAAATCCAATGTAGGCATGATATATTTTATGACAATATTAAATTGTGAGTTGGTTTTATAGTAGAAAGTGCATAATAAACCATTTTATTCTGCTTTTATTGCTCATGATTGTGATGAGACTGTTATGATGCTTATGCCAGTGCAGTGATTACTGTCATGACCCTGACTGCGGCACATTACTACAGAGTTGATTAAAATGACTGAAGTATGTATCTAGTTGCCGTTATGTGACTAAGCACCTCCTTAGTTATGCCCCCACTGTGCTGTGGTCAATGGTGTAATTGGTTTTCTTGACCCTGTAAAGGAATGAATTACTAAAATCTAATAAACAGGACTTTTCTTAACACTTGTCAGGGGGAATTAAAAAAAAATGATACTTTAAATTTATAATGGTATTTTCGTTTAATTTTTTTTGTTCTTCATTCCCACTTGTAGACACTGTGGTGTGTTTCTTTTTTTGTTTATTATGATTACTGTGTTGTTAAAATATATATTGTTTTGGCTATTATTAACTAGCTTTATGTTTTGGTAAGGTCCATTTGACATTTTTACATTTTACTATACTTCCATACTGTATGGCGGGCATAATAGGGAGGATTGGGCAACCATTGAGAGCCAAATCAATAAGAGGACATCCACGCTCCAGTTACACTCGTCGTAGGGCACCAGCAAGAGCGAAAATTGGGGCCCAGGGCTTCCTGTTTAATGTGTGTGCTGGGACTGACTTACCATTACAGGGTGGGAGGGAAGGTGTCCAATTGGAGCAGGGATCAGTGGGCTGCACTACATTACACAGCAGCAGCTCATGCTTTTGCTGTTTGCGGGTGATCTGTTTAAAGCGTTCCGGTTACGTCATCAGTTATTTCAAAGCTGCGGTATGAGCTGCAGGGAAGAAGAGTAGATCCCTGCTACACTAGACAGGACAGCAGGTAAGGTAGGTAACTGTGGGGAGTGAGGGTAGACAAGGGGCAGAAGGGAGGGGCATCTGTGAGCAGGAGAGAGTTGGGTGGCATATGTGACACGGGGAGTGTTGAAGACATAGTGTGTGACAAGGGAAAAGAGTTGAGAAAAAGATTGGGGAGGAGATACAGAGTAGAGAAGATTGGGACGCAAACTAAGAGTCAAAAGTGTGCAAAAGTTTGAAATCACTAAGAAATTTCTTGTTTTTTGAAAAAATGTATATATTTTTTTATCATGTGTAACAAAGGGAGGCATTTAGCTGGCAATCTGCAAAAAAAGGGTGCAAGCAGAGTAACACATATGTGCAACAGTGCACCTAGTTTAAAGATAAACAGGTGGAGGACATACAGTCAGGTCCATAAATATTGGGACATCGACACAATTCTCATATTTAGGGCTCTATACACCACCACAATGGATTTGAAATGAAACAAACAAGATGTGTTTTAACTGCAGACTTTCAGCTTTAATTTGAGGGTATTTACATCCAAATCAGGTGAACGATGTAGGAATTACAACAGTTTCTATATGTGCCACCCACTTTTTAAGGGACCAAAAGTAATGGGGCAAACTAAACAATCCTACATCAAACTTTCACTTTTTAATACTTTGTTGTAAATCCTTTGCAGTTAATTACAGCCTAAAGTCTGGAACGCATAGACATCACCAGACACTGGGTTTCATCCCTGGTGATGCTCTGCCAGGCCTCTGCTGCAAATGTCTTCAGTTCCTGCTTGTTCTTGGGGCATTTTCCCTTCAGTTTTGTCTTCAAGTGAAATGCATGCTCAGTTGGATTCAGGTCAGGTGATTAACTTGGCCATTCCATAACATTCCACTTTTTAGCCTTAAAAAACTCTTTGGTTGCTTTTGCAGTATGCTTCGGGTCAGTGTCCATCTGCACTGTGAAGCGCCGTCCAATGAGTTCTGAAGCATTTGACTGCATATGAGCAGATAATATTGCCCGAAACACTTCAGAATTCATCCTGCTGCGTTTGTCAGCAGTCACATCATCAATAAATACAAGGGAACCAGTTCCATTGGCAGCCATACATGCCCACGCCATGACACTACCACCACCATGTTTCACTGATGAGGTGGTATGTTTTGAATCATGAGCAGTTCCTTTCCTCCATACTCTTCTCTTCCCATCACTCTGGTACAAGTTGATCTTTGTCTCATCTGTCCATAGGATGTTGTTCCAGAACTGTAATGGCTTTTTTAGATGTTGTTTGCCAAACTCTAATCTGGTCTTCCTGTTTTTGTGGCTCACAAATGGTTTACATCTTGTAGTGAACCTTCTACATTCACTCTTGTGAAGTCTTCTCTTGATTGTTGACTTTGACACATATACACCTACCTCCTGGAGAGTATTCTTGATTTGACCAACTGTTGTGAAGAGGTTTTTCTTTGCCAGGGAAAAAATTCTTCCCTCTTCCACCACAGTTGTTTTCCGTGGTATTCTGGGTCTTTTGGTGTTGCTGAGCTCTCCGGTGCGTTCTTTCTTTTTAAGGATGTTCCAAATAGTTAATTAGGCCACACCTAATGTTTTTGCTATCTCTCTGATGGGTTTGTTTTGATTTTTTAGCCTAATGATGGCTTGCTTCATTGATAGTGACAACTCTTTGGATCTCATATTGAGAGTCGAGATCCAAATGCAAATGTCACACCTAGAATCAACTCCAGACCTTTTACCTGCTTAATTGAAGATAAAATAACGAGGGAATAGCCCACACATGTCCATGACATAGTTTTTGAGTCGATTGTCCTATTACTTTTGGTCCCTTAAAAAGTGGGAGGCACGTATAGAAACCGTTGTAATTCCTACACCGTTCACCTGATTTGGATGTACATACCCTCAAATTAAAGCTGAAAGTCTGCAATTAAAGCACATCTTGTTTGTTTCATTTCAAATCCTTTGTGGTGGTGTATAGAGCCCAAAATATGAGAATTGTGTCGATGTCCCAATATTTATGGACCTGACTGTATGGGTGCAAAATAATGGTATAGCGTTTGATTTAACTTGAATACTTTGGAAGTGTCTTTTCCCATACAGCAAGCTAACGGAGTGTGACTTGAATAAGAGGAAACAAACAGCAGCAGGTGATGAGAACTCCCTCTTAAAGGGAAGGCTGAAGTGTCAAGCGAGGGCTGTTGGAGGAGTGTCAGGTATAAAAACCTGTTTGTTTCATTGTTCATTTTGACTGATGCTAGAAAAGCTGGCGGGTGTCTAGAGAGCTGATCTCTGTTTATTTAGTGTTTAGGGTCAAAAGAAAATGTGTGGGAAATTTATATTGTCAAGTACTTTTACCATCCTGACATTAAAACAAAGTAAAAAAGCAAGAAGTTGATTGCATGTGTTTCACCAGAAGTGTGCTCTTGCCATACAAGATAACATTAAATAGACCTGAAATTATAGTCAATACATTGACAATGTCATAACTTATTCTATTCCTCAATGTTTACATTCATCAAAGAATCCTCTATTTACAGCAATTATAGGTTTGGAGACATTTGGCATTCTAGCTATCAGTTTTTAGATATAGTGTTAGCTGTAGAATTACCACTGTTGTTCAAGAAACAGGTGGAACAATCAAATGAACCATTACTGATTTCATGATCCAAGGACAATTCCATCTTGCACCACTTTTCTTTTCTGCCACTGCTGTGTGCCAATGTTTCCTAGATGTGCTATGAATTGCTGTGTGTTTGAGTCATTGCTCTGTCGCTTACCATCCAGCCAGGTCGCTGCAGTCTTTATTTGAAAGTGTATGAAAATAATATTGTGACCGGTGAGATGGTCAAAACTGACTGCAAATGACTTGAAATTAGTTGTATTGCGGTTAATAATAATGTAGGGGGGGAAAGCAAAATTATGTGATTTTAGAAAACAATAGGGATTTTAAAAAAAAAATTGGGAACCAAAACAAAAAAAAAAAACCCCCGCAAGGGTGGTTTTGCCAAAACCAAAACATGTGGTTAATTCAGATCCAAAACCAAAACCAGATCACGGGGGTCAGTGAACATCTCTTCTCTAAATTAGTCCGAAGAAGTCCACAGGTAAAGAATGTTAGTTCCCATGGTAGAATTTATAAAGTGCCTGTCCTGAGAGAGAGGGGGTGTTCATTTTGGGGAAAGACAGAGACTAGAGGTCATACTTTGGACCCTTGGACTATACCTTGCTGGACTGTTGTCCTGCTATTGATCCTGTTTTACTGCCTTGACCAAAATAAAATATCTTTGGTGTATTTCTATGTCAGTACTGAGTGACCTGAAGAACTGTTATCCTCACCATAACCCTTACCACATCGGCCCAGTATCGCTCGACTGTCCTGGCGATAAGAGGCAATAAAAAGAAATTGGCCTTATCATTGGGGCTCTATTCATCCATAGGCCCTGTGGAAGTCACTTATAATAATAAATAATGACTCCATTTATTCAGGAAGCACTCAGTTTAATAAGGCCATTCTGTTGTCTTTGGACCTCATAGAACTAGGCTAGCCTAGAAGGAATGGGTTTATGACATTATTAATGAGAGTGGGAAAGAGAATGAAATTAGAAGTCGGGATAAGTATAGATTTGAATTGAATGCTGGGTAATATTTGTTAACTGGACAGTTAGACTTTCATGGTCTTTCATCCCATGTGCTAGTTGTGTCAGAAGTGATAGAAAATGCATTTATTACTTTAATAAACATTTCAGGCATTCCTATTACAGTTCATTATATTTTTGTATGTGCATAATCTAATAACAAATATTTGAACATGAGTAATATTGATATTTGAAGCTTATAACAAAAGAAATATCTCCATCCTCCGTCATTTGCCCAGGATTTAAATAGCCTGTATTTAACAAAAGATGACCAGTCACAACAATGACATGTCATCTTTACTAAAACACAGTACAGTAGTTGCATATTATATATCTTTAGAGTTTATTATTTATTTTTAATTTTAAAAGCACAAAATGTCAGTGTCGCTTTGTACACCGTGTTGAGTTAAGATTTATGCCTTGTAAACATCATTCTTGTGTTAGCAAAATTAAGAAAATTATATTTTGTTTGTAAAAGCAGAAAATGTACTTTCATTAATATTTACTATTTAAACACACAAAAGCTTGTTAAAGATATGTGTTGCTATACACACATGTACTCTTACATTGCTTACAACATTGCTCATTACTATTTTTACAGAGTAGTTTTAACCGTTAATATTATTGTTTGCTGCTAATCAACGAAGCACTGATTATGTTAGCTGGCTGGATATAACTGCAAACTGACCATGTTATGAATGTATTGTCATTGACCCCAGTACAGAGTAAGGCTGGGTACACACTGCAGGTTTTTCACCCGATTATCGTGTCAATAACGTTAAACAATCACACGATAAATGACCGTTAGCTCATATATCGCATTGGTGTGTACACTCCCACGATCATGTTTTATCGTTCCAAAGCTCATTGTATCGTTGGATTTGATTTTATAAATGGACTATAAAAGATGGAACGATGTTGGGCAAATTGTGAAGTGTGTATGTACTCACAACCAGCAGAGTAGGCAGATGAAGAGCACAGACGTGTAGGTAAATCTTATAAAACATGTACAGTGTGTACACATGAATCAGCATGCTGATCGGGAATTCCATTTGTTGGTAAAATCGCTAATGATATCACATCGAGAGAAATTTTCTGTAGCGTGTACCCAGCCTTGGATAACATTAACAGACTTCCCTGGACGATAACTGTCCAATTTGTCAGTCTAATTTATAATGTGTAGATAGAGAGACAGACAGACTGATCAAGACGTCAGGCACCTGCTATAATATGATGTATTCCTTGGTGTGCTCAAGAAACTAAGTATATGAGCAATGACTCGGATATCTTACAAGTAAAAACTCCTTTATTGTATCATCAAAAGAAAGAAGTTTGGACCCGCACACTCAAACTGACGCTTTTCATCTCTTCCATTTATGCTCTAGCTTCAGGTGGGCGTGAAATACGCCAGAGTAGGTAGGTGAATCCTCCACCTACCTGTTCCTGCTACTGATAATATACAACACATTCAACTGCGTCCTCTTTGTCTGTCTGTTGTAGTTGGCACTACTATTTTACTACTATTATTTTATTCTCACTTAAAATGTTCCATTTATAACATTTGCATGTATTACCGTAATGGAAGCTGGTATTAGAGATGAATAAATCACTGTCATTCATTCATCGGCAAACGTGTACAGCCTGCTGTCTTGTGAGGAAGATCTTGATCTGGTTATGTCATTCCCTCTTCTAGCTTATTATTTCTTCCAGGAGATGCCAGGATTTTAATGGGTGCAATCTAACTCTAATTTGTACCGAATTGCACTTCACCATTTTACTCCATGGAATCTTTTGGTGCTGTGAAATATTGATGTTGAATCAGCAATGGACCAAATGTTATATATCTATATGTATATATATATATATATATATATATATATATATAGTTTTTGCTAATTTTTGCTAATGTCTCCTACCATATTCAAGTTTTTCTGTCCCTATCATGTTCCTTGGATAAGACAAGTGCACAGGCATAATTCTTTTTGTATTGTACACTGCTGTTGAGGGACAATCAATGTGTCTTAAGTTCAAATAAAACTAGCTGTACAGTATATTTAGCTTTGTGTTCCAAAATTTGATATTGAAACAACATCTGTAATGACTCCTGGTCACCCATCGCTCTACACCGTTGTGATTTTCTTTAGCGTGCTCTTGACTTAATATTTTGTTGGCAACTATTACCAGTTGGCAGGTGTGCTGTTACTTTTTTTCAGTTTAAAAATCAATCTATGAAACACAAAACAGCCAGATTACTTATTGGCTAGTAAACCTTATTCCCTCTGGACTACTGATTCTTCAGTAACCTGGCTTCTTGCCTGCAGTACTGCAGATGGAAGGTCTGTCTGTTCGCTATCCTTCTTACTAGTGCCTGTTATACTGATCTCTGCAGGAGATGCACATTACTAGTAATCTCAATTCTTCTGTTCATAAACAGACTATATCTGTGTCTTTATACAATCAGATGTTAAATGTTAGTGCTTTGTTTTCTCTAAATGGGAACAAGCCATGAGAACATTGTGAAACATAGAAACATAGAATTTGATGGCAGATAACAGCCACTTGGCCCATCTAGTATGCCCAATTTTTAACCTATGGCAATCTCAAACCCTATATGATCCTTTATTCTTCGTAAGGATATCCTGATGTCTAAGGGTGTTTGTGATGGTGCATATTTGCAGCTGTTGTGAAAGATTATACTGTTTATCATTACCAGCCCATTTTTTTGGAGAGAAGCTTGATTTTTTTCTTTTTAAGCGCCCGTAATAAAATCTCTTATTTCCGCTATTTATCAAAAAAGGTCAGAGACAGCTGAGAGATACTGGCTCAGTACAGTAAGAGTTAACTTGCAGCTGCCCTCAGTCTGTTCTTTGGAAGAAAAAAAAAACATTAAATAAAGGTTAAAAATATATTTCATTTATTTTTTTTAAAAAATTAACTATTTTAACATTAGCACATTAAAAAATGCTTTATTCAAAGGATAAAATGACTTTAACATAAGTGGTATCATGGCAGTACAAGTACTGGAACAATACTTGTTATATAGGCCTCCCTATGCCAGTGAACGTTACCACCACTCATAGTGATGTAATCACCAGCATTAAGGAAAGATGAATCACTCAAGTGAGGTGACGGGACAGTGATTCTTTTTCCCATCCGCCCCCTCTAGCAGCTGGCCACGCCTCTCTGGTGACTGTTCACACCCTACTGGCTACTGAGGATGAATGTTTGGGTACAAATAAAATTGTATCCTAACCTAACGTCTCCCAGTCAAATGAACATGGGGGTCCCTCCTTATATTTGACTTTAGGGGCATTTCTGCAAGAGACAAGATGAGCAATGTAGGGGGTTGTGGAGAATCCAGGATGACCAACTGAAGGACCTCAGTGGACATTTCCAAACATCCTCTGTCTCCTGCATCTATGCATTGTGCGATAACATGACAACTTTCTGCAGATTTGACAAGTAAGAACCTAGGATTTTACGCATATTGTTATATGGCACCATTGTATATCATATTGTGTGTGTGGTGTATTTATAAAAGTTAATTATCTAGTGGAAATGTGTTTAAAGCAGTGTTTATGGTTGCAGAAATTGTATCTAAGGGTACCTTGAGATCAAAACCAAACCCCCAGTTGGAACAGTTTGGATTCTTCGCCGTCTGCATGGTCTGACTCCACCCACCATGGGAGGAGGGCCACTGAAGGACAAACCACAAGTAAACAGCCGGAAAATCGTCAATGAAACAGCTAAAACAAAATATGTGGTTGTGGAAGGCAAGATTGCTCAAACTGCTGTTTGAACTATCTTGCCATTGATAACACGCACATGCACATTGTCCCAATCCCTGAAATTGAAAAGATGGGAGGTATGACATAATGTCTATGTAGCTTGACCTCGTACAGAAAAGTGAAGCAGATCCTGCTGTTTGTGCCTTTGGCCAATGACCACACACTCATAACTGTCATGGTCATCAGCTGAATGATTTTGTTGAAAGGTAGATGACCCCTGACTGGAGGGAAGGAGAAGTGTGAGGCAACGGCGGGGCAGAGCCCAACGCCCGCAATACAATGATGCAAAAACATCATTTTTCTGTAGGTGGTCCAGGGGAAAAGTTACACAAATTACCGCAGATTGCGTCATGGAGGCTCCCATCCTGCGGGAGATTGGCCTGCTCTCCCGGGAGTCCTGGAGACCTACACAGAAGTCAGGATATTCATGGACATTCCAGGAAATTGGCCACGTATGCTTTAAACTTTCACTCTGCCCCTGATAATTACCGGTAATATCTCTGGAGAAGGGTGTGTCTGTACTTCATTTACACAACACGTATGAATAGATTGTTGCCAACTATAATAATTTAATAATAAAACAGCAGCAAAATATATTTCTGAGATATGAAACAAAGATCATACTTCCATCTTCTTGCTGTAGTTACATGTGTGTTATGCTTCTCATTTATTAAATAACTATGAATATTTACCTTTGTCTGTGGCTACTACAAAGGACACCTCTTAAGTTTTAACAATACCTTGAAGACCCATCAGAAAAGAGAAGTAGCCGTTCTGGCACTTTAGCCAAATGGTCAATGGTGTTGTGTAATCACTGCTGTGCCTTTATAAGTGACCTCCTCCTGGTCACATCTGGTTCTGCTGAGTCCATGCAGCTTTGTCTAAGAGGATGTCAGATGTGTTATGGACTTGGCGGAAGCACAGAAAAGCATGCAGTGATCTCTTTACAAACTTAGGAGACGATTACTGTACGAACTTAAATTAATGGGAGACTTTATCAAATGAAAAATGTAACAGCTTTAACCCACTGGCTTTTGTTAGAGACTCATATGATCTGCAGCTGGGGAATAGTTGAAATATATGCAAGTGAACATTAGTAATTATTACATTAGATAGTATGATCAGTGCTTATTACTTGTGAAATCAAACGCTCCTCAAACTTTTCTGTGCATAATTAAATTGCACCTGCGTATACATCTCTCCCTGATTCACAGCTTTGCTTAGTAATTTCTGCTTGTAATGCCAAACCGTAGATTTGCAAATAAAATGCAGTATGCCACCAGCTTTGCTCTTTTTTTTTAACATGTTACTTTACCTGACCTCACATATTTGGAATTTTCCAAACAGCCTCCTTACATACTTGCCTGCTTTTGGGACCTCCTCTCCGTGAGGCTCGAGAGAGGAGGACCAAGCGGGAACTGCAGAGGGTGTGGTGACATCACTCAGTGGAGGGTAAGGCCATTATGATATGATTCACAGCAAACCGTGTCATCAAGCCCCATCTCTGCCCACTTTATTTGGGTAGTGGGCGGGATCCGGGGGATTGCCTTGGTCTTCCGGGAGAAGTCTCCAGAATTCAGAAGTCTCCCAAATATTACGGGAGAGTAAACCTGTATGCCTATACAGATATGGCTCATCCAGACCTAGCTATTAGATATAGAAAAATCACAGTAGTTGCAATGACGCTCTTGCTTTGAACGTATACAGTGCGTGTTATTCACATTGCTCCAAGGTGTAAATCTGCACTAAAACCATATCAACCACTCATCAGTTTGCTTTCATTGTTTAACCTACACTAGCCAGATGAAAGGTAGCTGCTGATTGGTTGGCATGTACATTTGAATAATGTTAGTAAATAGCCCTTAGTATGGAGCATGTATGAACAGCTAACGTGATGATCAGGCCTTTTTATTTGACTGCTGATCACTTTTCAAACATAGTTGCCAACATGATTAGATAATTTCCATAGCCCCTTTTCTGCTGAGCAGCTGAATCTGAGTATATCATGGACTATGCTGTCTTGGCAGGCTTTGGATTGCTACATGTTATTGTACAGGTTGTCGATATTAAAAATTAGAGACATTTCCAGGGACAGCTCTTTAAAACCTGGGACTTTCTAGAAATTAGCACTATCTTTTCAAGGTGCATCCTCTTTCCGGCCCTTGGAACTATCCCTGAGCAATTGAAATATGCCAAGTTATCATTTTTGCTCACTGCAAGGAACTCCCCAGAGCCACCCAACTCCATCATGCAGTGATCGTTCTGCACCCCTACAGGTACAACCATCTATTTCCATAAATGCATGTGCTTCCAAAAAGGTAAATTTGTACAAGAGTCTGTGTGTAATGTCACAAAACAGCTGTTGTACTATGGTTTGCACTCTTGCAAATGTTGGTGTCTCGAATATAAACATGTGATTTTTGGTAACCTGAAGTTTGCTACTTTTTTCTTTATTCCAGCATTTAAAAATAAACAATTGTGTTGTATTTGCATGGAAACAGATTATTTTCTGTTTATAAAAATTCAATTTATATGTGTATGGTAATATCTAATCCTTTTGATTTGAGACAGCAGGGTATAAGCTGTTTCTGTTTGAAATAGTGGGAATTTAAAATAGAGATAGAATTGCAAAGGAAATAGCAATAACTATTACACAATAACAATACAACTGATGTGAATGAGAAGCACTATAACATAGCCCTAGTTGAATAATCTGCTAGCTAATTTATCCTATAAGAAAAAAATCTATTGCTTTATATTTATTTTTAAGATTTCACTTATTTAACCATTGAGCCATTTCATATCTCTCTATCTAACCACAATTGTTCTATATTTAAGGTATATGCCTTATAAAGTACAGTTGTATACAAAAGTGTGTGCGCAACTGGTAAAATTGCATGTTTTATTGAAAAGAAAATAACAGAACCTATGCAGGGTCAGGCTGGTCTGGGGGGCAGGGGGACATGTGCCTCCCAGGCGGGTCCCATATTGGGATTTCTTGGGCTGGGTCACTGAACCACCTGATTCTTTTCCCACATAGATTTTTTCTTTTTTTTTTAAACCCAGCAAGCTTGTAGCTTTGCAATATGAAGCTGATAGTGATATGTTTCAGGATATTCTCCTAGTGCTCAGTAGTTGTCCATTTAGAAAATTGATCTATGTGGCAGATTTAGGTGGCTGCCGCTACAAAAAAATCTGTCTCACACGTGGAAGCATTGGTTTCTGCTTCTTCCTTGAAGAATGCAACTTGATCTCCAGTCAGTCTCGGGATTCCTTGGTGGTCGTGTGACAGCAGAGAAATGGTATTATTGCCTGTTGTGAACTGGGTAATTGCAAAGCCTCTCTACTCAGAAAATCATACACCATGTGACTGTGGTTGTCATGGTAATTGCAAAGCCAAAGCTTTTGCAGATACCAGTATATTCACTTTGGTTTAAGTTGTACTTGCCTACTTTTTCGTCCTCCCTAGAAGAGAGGAATGACAAGGGACAAGGATGGGAGAGGGGGGTGATGATGTGATTTGCAATGACATTCTAATTGGATTATGTTATCAAGGACCTGCCCACTTCTGAAGGAAGTGATGTGAGATCCAGACGGATGAGGTTTTAGAGTTTCCCAGACATTCCTAGTATTCTTTTGTGTGTCAGGAAATTCATTTGTTTATAAAAAAAAAGTTGATTCCATAGAAGCTATTATTTTATATTATTTTTAGTGTAAAAGCCATTATTAAAAGTACAAAACAAACGGGATTTCTGTTAAGGTTTACACAGTTAAGTAACTGTAGTGAAGCAGCATTAAGCACTGCAGTTTGTTCTTTCTGATGTGGAGATACCTTTTCAAAGGCTGCTTTGTTAATGCTGAAAAAAAATATAAAAGTATAAGTATTTAAAAGATTGTGATTAGATTCTGGTAATTAGATCCCAGTAGGCTATTTCCCCAACCAGAATGGAGTGTAGGATTTCATTTCTATAAGAAGGCAATTTGGAATGGAATTTTTAATGAACATTATATAGTAAGAATGGAACCTTTTAATTCCTGCACCTGTGCGCCCTGTTTAATGGCATGCAAATTAATTCTGAAGTTCCTGACCTCTGTTTTTGCTTGCAGCCATACAAGCATTATTATTCAATTCTTCCTCTCCTATGTACACTTTGATTAGATGATATGGCTCAAATATAAATACATACTACACAGGTACAGTGATAATTTAACTCGTGCTATCGAACACTGAAATATCGTATAGAATCACATAAATCTGCTATGCATGCTCTTCTGATTACATTCTGATTACAGGTGACAGAGTTTAGTGAACAAAATAAGCAGCAGAATAATCACTGAATAGATAGATGCATTAAGCCCAATATTCTGTTTGTGATTAAAATGTCTTTGAATCTCTGAGTTACATGATTTGTGTTTTAGATACATGTAGTATCACCAATGAACTAACTCATGGGGCTAGATTTACTAAGCTGCGGGTTTGAAAAAGTGGGGATGTTGCCTATAGCAACCAATCAGATTCTAGCTTTCATCTATTTAGTACCTTCTACAAAATGACAACTAGAATCTGATTGGATGCTATAGGCAACATCCCCACTTTTTCAAACCCGCAGCTTAGTAAATATAGCCCATGGTGTTATATCGTCAGAACCATTAACACTAATTTCAGGCCGTTACAGTAATACAAATATATAACATAAAACAATCATCCTTACCTACCCATTTGGCTTTGAATGGTTTTCTCTCAGTACAGACTTGTTCAAGCATGTTTAAATCCCTTTACTGACATGTTTTACCTTTACATCTACTGATCCCTCTCCCAAAATCTCACCAGTGTGTAAGTGCCCCCGTGTTTTCACACTTATCATTTAGTTATTATTGTTTACTAGGGGCAGCACAGTGGCCTAGTGGTTAGCACTTCTGCCTCACAGCACTGGGGTCATGAGTTCAATTCCCGACCATGACCTTATCTGTGTAGAGTTTGTATGTTCTCCCTGTGTTTGCGTGGGTTTCCTCCGGGTTCTCCAGTTTCCTCCCACACTCCAAAAACATACTGGTAGCTTAATTGACTGCTATCAAAATTGACCTTAGTCTCTCCCTCTCTGTCTGTCTCCCTCTCTGTCTGTGTGTGAGTGTGTGTCTATATGAGGGAATTTAGACTGTAAGCTCCAATGGGGCAGGGACTGATGTGAATGAGTTCTCTGTACAGCGCTACGGAATTAGTGGCGCTATATAAATGATGATGATGATGATGATCTGAAGCCAATTGGCCAATAAGTGGCTCAGGTTTAGTTGAACATACGTCTGATTTATTTGAGTAAGAGACACATTTTCTTACTGGGCATATGTTCCGAACAAATAGTACATCAGTGTGCGGAGATGGTGAGCATACGCTAAGTATAGTAAGGACATAGTCATGTGTTTGTGCCTCAGGTAGTTGGAGCCGTATCTCTTGCGGTTGCTGGGGTGCTTGGATGCTTAATGATGATGATCACCAGCACTAGTGATGCTAGTTTAAGGGGGAAAGCTATTTGTGATTGTATGTAATTACATTTTATACAGAATATGTGACTTTCACATTAATAGCTGTCCAGACACTATTCTCTCTTGTGTATATGAACCTTTATTACATGATTATATTGTTTATAAATAGGGTAGTGCAAGTATCGCTTTTACTACTACACTGTCAAGCCAGATTTCTAATCTTTCTTTACACTCTTCCGGGGTGAAGTCTACACACTTATTACTCCTGATGTACACCAGAAGCAAATGCTAATGTTGTACCACCACAATCATCTTGAGATACATCTGGCTGAACATATGTATGTAAATGCACATTCTCACGTGTGCGTCTTTCCCTGCGTATGCTTGGGGTGCAAATACGTCCAATTTTGTTTGAGTCGCTTACTGGGGAAACCCAGGCAAACATGGAGAGGTCATACAAATTCAACGCATATAGCACTCTAGTCCTTATCAGAGACAGCGGCGCATTTCTATTGGACAATATTCCCATCCTGAACTTTGTCTGGTAATGGATTACACAGTTATCAAGGTAATTAAACTGATGAAAGAGGAAATATCATTTAACTTTAAAAAATATACTGCTCGCTGTGGGTAGTTTTACATAGACCATTTTCTTAGTTGGCATTTAATTAAACAAGAACCCTATTGCAGTTGTAAAACTTTGAGAAAAAGCTTTAATCACAGGGTATTATGAACATGAGACAGAAAGATTCCCACCTACAGGCAGCTGTTTTGCCCTGTTACAGAGTCATCAATAAGGATAGACTGGAGAGGTTGCTATATTATATAAATGGGAATTTAAGATTCACAGTGGACACATGGGCTTTTTTTTAATTGGTTGCATTTTGTGCCTTCAGAATGCACTTTTGTGGGAAAGTGCTAAGCATACCTCGACCAATGTAATAAAACCAGCCACAAACATACACCTGTAATAAAACCCGTTCTGATGTCCCTTAACTCTCATGATTAATAAATGAAGCTAAAACCAACTTTTATTTTGGGAGAAAAAGGCATTATTATTATTATTATTATTATTTATTTATAAAGCGCCACAAGGTTTCCGTAGCGCCGAACACAGTACAAACAATGGACGGTACAGGGAATAACAGTACAGAACAATAAACAACTAGTACCAAAACTTCAGAGGCTCCAGGCAAAGCAGATGTAATGGAGTAGGAGCAGAAGAGAAGGTAGAGAGACAGGAGGGAGAAGGGCCCTGCTCATAAGAGCTTACATCCTAAAGGGAGGGGAAACAGACGGCCGGCACAAAGGGAGTCAGAGGGGGGGGGAGCAAGCGTGCACCCCAACAGAGGAGGAACAAGGGGATGGGAGCGAGCATGGAGAGAGTGTTAGGTGGAAGGCTGGTAGGCTTTAAGGAAGAGATGGGTTTTGAGTGCCCGTTTGAAGGAGCACAAGTTAGGGGACAAACGGATGTAGCGTGGGAGGTCATTCCAGTGGAGGGGGGCAGCTCGGGAGAAGTCTTGAATTCTAGAGTGGATTGAGGTGATCAGAGTGGACGAGATGCGACGGTCATTGGCCGAACGCAGGGACCGGGCGGGAGTGTGGATGGAGAGGAGGTTGGAGATATAGGGGGCAGTAGAGTGGGAGAGGGCCTTGTAGGTGAGGGTAAGAAGTTTGAAAAGGATACGGTAGGGGAAGGGGAGCCAGTGAAGGGCAAGGCAGAGAGGTGAGGCAGAAGAGGAGCGGCGAGAAAGGAAGATGAGCCTCGCAGCTGCATTGAGTATAGAACGGAGGGGGGCGAGGTGAGAGCGGGGAGGCCGGTGAGGAGAAGGTTGCAGTAGTCCAGCCTGGAGATGATAAGCGCATGGATAATGGTTTTGGTTGCTTCATGAGAAAGAAAGGGCCGGATGCGGGCGATATTGCGAAGTTGGAAGCGACAGGATTGGGCAAGGGATTGAATGTGGGGGGCAAAAGAGAGCGAGGAGTCGCGGGTGACGCCCAGGCAGCGGAGTTGGGGAACAGAGGAGATGGTGGAGTTATTAACAGTTATGGAGAGATCCAGATGGGATGAGGATTTAGATGGAGGGAAAACAATGAGTTCGGTTTTAGCGATGTTAATTTTAAGAAAACGTGAGGACATCCAAGAAGAGATGGCAGAGAGGCAGTCAGATACACGAGAGAGGAGGGGGGGGGGGAAAGATCAGGAGAAGAGATATCATCGGCATATAGGTGATATTGAAAGCCGAATGAGTTGATGAGAGCACCGAGGGAGGAAGTGTAAAGTGAGAAGAGTAAAGGGCCAAGAACAGAGCCCTGAGGGACTCCAATTGGTAGGGCAGAGGGGGGGGGGAGGATGAGCCGGAAATGAATACAGAAAAAGAACGGTTGGCAAGGTATGAGGTGAACCATGTAAGGACAGAACCAGAGAGGCCGAGAGAGTGAAGGGTCTACAAGAGGAGGGGGTGGTCTACAGTGTCAAAGGCTGCAGATAGGTCTAGGAGGAGGAGCAGGGAGAAGTGACCCCTGGATTTAGCACAGAGGAGATCATTAGTTACAGTGGTCAGGGCGGTTTCAGTAGAGTGGAGGGGGCGGAAACCAGATTGGAGGGGGTCAAGGAGGGAATAGTCAGAAAGGTGACGGGTGAGGTGACTGCAAACAATTCGCTCGAGAAGTTTGGAGGCGTAGGGGAGAAGAGAAATGGGGCGGTAGTTGGCGAGTGAGATTGGGTTTTTTGAGAATAGGAGAGATAAGGGCATGTTTAAAGGAGGAGGGGACAGTGCCAGTGGAGAGAGACAGGTTGAAGAGGTGAGCTAAGTAGTCGCAGACAGTGGGGGAGAGGGAGCGAAGAAGGTGAGATGGGATGGGATCGAGGTGGCAGGTAGAAGGGAGAGAGGAAAGAATGAGGGAGTGTACTTCTTCACCCGAAGTGGGGCGGAAGGAGCACCAGGGAGGGAAGCGGGGGGAGGGAGGAGCGGAGAGGGGGGCAAGAGAGGAAAGGGAGGGAGCCATTGAAATGAATTAAGGTGGTGGTAGAAGGTCACGCTTTGTGACGGTTTTATTGTGTCCACCCACAAATGCAGACAAAATCCTATTGGGTGTTTCCAAAGATAGTGAAATGAGCATTAACCTTTAAATGCAGACAGTTAGGCACATTTGTGCATATAAACATTCAGTTTGGCTCAAATTTGTTGTTACTTAAATTACACTAATTAAATAATGGGATGAGTTGGGGGTTGGAATAATATAAACTAAAGGGAGCCATACACAACACAGGATTTGCTTTATTCTTATTCCTAACCCACTTTCCCAAATTGCAGAACAGCGTGGTCCAATGTTTAGTACAGGAACACCTACTATTAAGGAGATACCCCCTGAAATTCAAAATTCTATTGCTAATTGATGTCAGTATACCAAGGACGTTAAAGCGTTTCAAAAAGTGGAGATGTTTCCTATAGCCACCAATCAGATTCTAGTTATCATTTATTTACTACATTCTACAAATTGACAGCTAGAACCTGATTGGTTGCTATTGGCAACATCTCCACTTTTTCAAACCCGTAGTCCCGTAGTTTAGTAAATATACTCCGTGGTGTCTAAGGGTTCATTATCACACAGCCAATAGAGAGAGAAAGGATACAACTGTATCTTTATTAAAGATGGCAGAAACAACTTTAACCAAAAGCAAATAAATCAGATCAGTGCTTTAAAATAATGCCTAAGCAATCGCTATGCTTCAAGCAACCCACAACAGCACCCCAGTGTCCTGTATCCCTCAAAAACAATACATAATACAGTCTAATCTTTTACTGTGCCAAGTGGTACAAAGATGTTCCCTGGACAAGCTGTGGAACTGACCTCTGACCAGATTAGCATGCAACAGTGGTCCTGAGGCGGTTTCTATAGAGATCCAAGGAGATTACACTAGCACAGATGGAGTACTCAACTTCCGGCCAAGTTGTATAGTTCAGAGAGGCACCGTGATTGAGCTGGTGAGAGAGCTGGTAAGAGGTGACACTCTAACACCAGGCTCACCAATCCCCTGAAGGCCCTTTTTAAACAGTTCAAAATTGCCATGGGGAGAAGTTCAACCCTGCAGTGTTATTCCCAAGTCACTACAGATCCTATTGGTCAGCAAATCAAAAGGGGATGGAGCTGGGAGGGAAGAGCAGACATCCCTCTTCCTGTGTTGGAGCCCAGCAGTCTGTTCAGGGAATAGTGGCTCAAACCAGATTGTGTTAATCCTCATTGATGAAGAGAGCCTCCCTCTGTTGACCCCTCCCATGATTATATAACATAGAATGGTTTGCGGGAGGGTGCGGGGTGCAGTCAATCGCGTCATTTTGGCCCTGCCCCCGCACCATGAAAATCATGTTTTGATGCAGGGGAGATGGGGGGATGGGACCAAATGACGCGATTCACAGTGAATCGCATTATTTTGGCCAGGTATTTGCCGGATGCGGGAGACCAACCCGGATTTCAGGAGTCTCACGGACATTCCGGGAGAGTTGGCAAGTATGTGTGCAACTCACCTTGCTAAATTTAAGAACCAGGTGGGTTTGAGCCCATATAGTATCCCCAGATGTCTGAATTATTGGCTGGATATCCACAATCCTCAATAGTGAGAGTCCTAAACTGAAAGATATCAATGTAATATTCCACACAATCCTGATGATATCTGGTTGACAGCTGTTTGATGGTTCTGGTCCAGCCCATGCTGTCAAAATTGCAATTAACTTCATAGTGCATCTATGAAGTTCTGCTATTAAAAAAATAAAAATCACCCACAGTAAAACAGGGTGTTTGCCATTCAGAGCAATACACTATGCCATATTAATTTAGCTTGCATTGCTTTTCAGATGTTGTTTGCTCAGAATTCATGATGTAAAAGGTATTGTATATTACAGCTGGTAATAATATAATCCATGTGATCTATGGCATTTGTGAGATTTGTAGTTTGTGCAAATTATATTTTTTATTAAACCCTGTGAACACTGTACTGAATTATTTATATTGAAAGTCTTGGGAAATGTGTAGAAGAGCAAAGATTGTAAATCCCACGTTTACAAAGATGGAATCTATTTACTTAAAAGATCTAAGGAGAAATAATAATGTTTCTTCCTGTACCAGAATAAGTCTAAAATCTATACCCTTGCAGTTATCTATAATATTCCTGTACATTGTATAGTATTTATATTGTTATCGCTTCTTTTTTTTATACCTCTCTGTCTGTCTGTCTGTCTATCGATCATCAAGGTAATACATATCCCTTAAAGGTGCAGCTTTGTATTTTGTGGAAGTCATTTCTTTCCTAATAACAGAACTTTAGTTTTTACTTATATTTTATGTAGACCTGTCATACAACCCCACATTACACATACCCTAGGGTAAATTTCATCCAGTAAATTAATCTATCAGCATACAGTATATTATTGGTCTGTGAGAGGAAACCCACCTGAACATGGGACAACATACATAGTCAACACAGATAATGGACAGATAGTGGAATTGAACCCATGGTCACAGCACTCAGCAGCAACGTGGCTATCCACTATGCCACCATGCTGTCTGTACATTTAACTTTTAATTAATATGACAAAGCTTTATTATACAGATGGGAGACAAATGAACAAAGCGTGCCCAATTGTAAGCAAAGTTTAGTGTGATTATAACAGTACTCTCTTTTCTATACAATAACATGATAGTACTACTTAGCCTTGGGTCAGTTATGAGATAAGGAGCTGTACGAACCTTTAGCATATTTCTACTCTTCTCCAGATTGCCCCTATTTGCAATTTTTGACCATCATTGTTTATCCAGTCACAATCCTGAATACTGACAAAAGGATCATTTCCTGGTGGCCATCTTGTCTGGGTATAGTTTTCTTATCCGTGAGAGCAGCATACTTAAATATCCTATCTGATACCCTGTGTCTTGACCATTGACTGACTGTACTATGAGATTGCCTACTGGGCCTCTGGGACTGTGTGTAAAACAGGGTCTTGTCACTTTCTGCTCTCCAGGTAGCTGCAAAGTACCAGAGGACTCCTCTGTATGGTATTGAATGCCAGGGTTCTTTGCTTGTTCTGTTTTCAAATTTGATAGCTCTATAGGAAAGCTCCCTTGTATTCTGTAATATTGTGTATTGTGTTTGATGTTAATTACCACTGTGTACAAGTCTCTGCACAAATTGCAGAAGCCAATTGCACTATATATGGAATACTGTTATCTCGTAGGTGCCTATTCTGCCGGAACATCCTGAGAGACCTCCTGGGAGAGCAGGGCAACCTTCTGATTCCTAGACACTTCATTAGTAAAGTGGCAGGGAAGGGGGGGTGGGGCTTAGGACATGATTCACTCATTATCATTACCCCGTCCCTTGCTCTAATGGGGTGGAAATTGTGATAACAGTTTAGGGGTAGGGCCAAATGACGCAATTGACTGAGTGTTAACAGACAAAATGGTAAGAGGGCTCTGACCGCAATCTTTCAATCTATAGCCATAGTTGCCTACTGTTAATGACTCATGAATGCAAGATTTATTGTAAAGTTTACCTTTATTTTTACAATAAACATAATATAAAAGTGAAAGTAAATCAAACACTTATCTTCCAATATGTTCAAGTAACAGTCAATTTCCAGGACCCCTTTTCCTTCACTCGAAAGCTCAGTTTTCTAGTAGGTGCATAGTAACTATCTCTTTTCCAATCAGGGCCCCAACACTCCAGGATCTGGCTAAGCAGTAACTATGTTAAAACACCAGAACCTGCAAGAACAGGTAGGAGGCTGATGCAGTCTAATTTCTGACAGTGGAAATGTCAGCAGTTATCCTGTTGACATGAAAAACACTTCCATTCTGGTGACTGCTTTAAAATCTGGTCAATGTGATTGTCAACAGTCACAATGCTGACATTACAAGAGCAATATACAGCCAGCGGACCTGCAATTTACACAGGTGTGGATGTGTTTTGGGAGGAAGAGGGAGGTAGTTTTAAACTTTATTTGTTTGGTTTTTTTAAAAAAAATCTTAAATAACTTTTTTGTGGGTAGGTCCGGCAGCTGTATAGCCGCCAGACCCGCCAGCATAGTTCTTTTATTGTCAGCATTGTGATTGTTGACATTTCCATTGTTTACATTTCGTACCCAGCCCGGCAGGAGAGTGCAGCACAGGGTTGGAGAATGATTTTGTATTTGCAAAGGGCTAGGCACACCCCCACCACAGGATGGCCACTCCTCCTCTAGGAGAGCGCTGCCGCTAAGTTGCGGCATCTACTCCCACCAAGATGGGGGTGTTGGGGGGTGCAGAGCCAGTGTTCTCTCCTGCCCAGGGCACTAAAATGTCTAGTTACGGCTCTGAGACAGGGCCATCTTAACAACATTATGGGCCCCCGGGCAAAGCAGTGCACCGGGGTCCCTAGATATAGATATAGATATAGATATAGATATATAGATGTATACAGATACAGATATAGATATATAGAGATAGAGATAGATAGATGTACTTGCTCAGTGACCCTTGAAGGTTTTTTTGCAGGTTGTTTTCTTTTGCAGGATTATTTATTCTCATTAAGAGCCCTGCCTATGGGGCCCCATTGCCCGTGGGGCCCCCGGGCAGCTGCCCATCGTGCCCAATGGAAAAGATGGCCCTGCTCTGAGATCAATAGATATAAAAGTGTGGAAATTCCTTTTAAGTTTGATAGCATTTGACTGATTAACATATTCCTGGTTAAAAACAAAATTTCTAACTCACTCCAAACTACTACAGTTACCTAAAGACAGGTTTCTATAGTCACAGTAATTGACAGTCAAAACGATAAAAAAAAACATCCTTAATATAACTGTATTCTATCTCACCTTAAATCGCTAATCTCTATAGTCTTTGCCGATCTGTTGCCTTGAGTTTAATGATAAGGAAAGCACTATACGGTACTTCATAACATTCTCCCAAATTAAACTGTGACCAAGTATTGGACTTTGTGTTTTGCAGAGTGCAAAGACACAGCTCATTTATTTATTTCAGTAATTCTAACCGTTTCTTCCATCAGTTTTATGGCCAGGTTGTATAATAACAAAGTCTCTCTTTATGATCCTAAAATTAATGCATTATGTTTGCAGAAATTAGCTTCTTCCCATAAAGCTCCCGTTTAGTAATAAATAAATTCTAGTCTAGCCTTTAGATCCATAAACTAAATGGAGCAAGCAGAAATGGATATGACACTTCTCTCACTGCTATTAAATCTCTATTTGTAAACACAATCCATAAATCCATTTAGAGCAGGTCTTTGGCCTTCTAGATATGTAAACCTATGTTTATATGTATTTTTTGATCATACTACTTACAAGGAAAAGAGACAAACTAGATATGGCCATGATGTATTGTGATAATCATACAGTTAAATGCTTCAGCCAGAAGAGAAGCAACATCAAAACCAAGCAAAGCCTGATTATATAATAGGCTGACTAGGCTGCAGTCTAGGGCGCAAGGCATTTGAGGGGCTGCAAACTTTTTGGGGTGCAAAATTATAACAGGGAGAGTTGTAAACTGAAGTTAATTTTAAAATATTAGAAAATAGTTGTTCTCCAAAGTAAAAAGAAAACATGTAAAAAAAAAATGTAGTAAGGTTGTATTCCCATGGTGAAGGGAAGACAATGAGCCATTCTCAGGCGGAAGCTTGCGGTTAAGTGATTAGAAGAGACAATGATGGCGACATGCACAGGCGTGACAGCCCCCTCACATCTTCACCCTCAGTAGCGATCGTTCGTGCCTTCGTTCTGCTATACAGTTCTGATTTAAATCAAAACAAAATGAGTGACAAAGATGTCCGTGTCCCTTTTAAAAAGCCAAGTGGAGCTGAGTTTCGAAAAGACAGGAACATAAACATCGGTGAGGAGAATGGTTTTAAGGGAGCCGTATTTTAAATTAAAGACAAGTTTGTTTTACCTACTGTGTATTAGCCTCGAGTGGAAGTCGAGGGGGCGATATGAGAGTATTAACCTAGGGCAGCCTGCACCTTTTAATTGGAGAAGCACCATTATAACAAAAACTTTTTCTAAGGAAATATACTGCAAAATGAAATGTTCTTTAAATATTATTTTATGGATTCTCTGCACTCTAGAAATACACAATCAATGTTGTTCTAACTAATTTTCTACTATTAAAAACAGGGAATTTTAGCTCCACATATTGCCATATATGTTAAGCTGACCAACTCATGCCAAAGTCTTTCCCTTCTGGCTAGTCCTGATT
Organism: Mixophyes fleayi; assembly: GCF_038048845.1. NCBI lineage: Eukaryota > Metazoa > Chordata > Amphibia > Anura > Limnodynastidae > Mixophyes > Mixophyes fleayi. The sequence goes on along the minus strand of NC_134404.1, from coordinate 307,097,754 downwards.
TATACCCCAGTTTGAACATGGAGGACCTGAGTCAGTAAGGAAAATAAGGCAAAAAAAAAAATGAATAACTTTGCTCATGGACAAACCATGTTACAATGCAAGGGGTGCAAATTAGTTTATTATTTTGCAAATAAGGAAAATACTGGCTGTTTTTTCATGTAGTACAGAAATACTTGATAGCTTAATTTTTACACTGATATTTAAAGTTAATCCAGGACATTCCCTACCCCAGCTATAAATCTGTCTCCACATTTTAAATTTACCTCCCCCTCCGATGCAACATGGTTTTGCTCAGGTGCAAAGTTACTAATTTTTTTTTGCTTTACTTTCCTTAATGTCTCAGGCCATAGACTGCAGAAAACCACTGCCTTTTTTGTATATATGTGTGTGTGTATATATATATATATATATATATATATACACAAGTTAACCCGTGCATGATACTCATGCATTCTAGTCAAATCAAGCTACTTAAGGTGTTAAAAAGGTTCTTGTCATGCATTTGGGCCATAGCCCAGGCCTCCTCAGGGGAAGAGCGTTACTTCCCGACGTAAGCGCCCTTTTTTAACGTGGTTTTGTCCACATGTCACCACCTCATCATTCTTCTCCATCACCTCATCCTTCATCTTTATCGCCACATCTATCCAGATGTCTATCCAGACACAGGGATCTCTCTCAGCGGTCCTGAGTATCACACTCCTCTCACTCTGTCACCCCCGGCAACCACCAACCACTCCCCACTGTCACCCCCGGCAACCACCAACCACTCCCAACTGTCACTTCTCCTTCAAGAAATATATATATATTTTTTTTAAATCTTTATAAACACTTTTAACAATTAACAAATTAAATTACCAAATTAAAAACATCTAAGTATACCAAATTTCAGCCCTTTCTGAATTTTTTTTTACACACACACTAAGAATTTAGTAGGTCAGTGTATAACTCCGTCCAGCAGGTGGCACTGCAGCTTGGTTTTATTTTTTCCACACAGACAGACTAACACTATATATATATATATATATATATATATATATATATATATATATATATATATATATATATATATATATATAATATAGTTATTGGCTTTGCGCTGCCAAAGGCTACAGGCAAAAAAAACAGAACTGGGGATTATGGATGGAGAGAGAGGACAGGCTCCATACATTTGGTCCATTAGCTGGGTCTTCCAAGTTACCAGTGATTCTGCTGGTAATCAGGAGTTGCACTTGACTGGTGCTAGTAAATGGCTGCTGCTCGGCTCAGTCACTCTCTCACTGCCTGGGGACTGAGGCTGCAGAGTCTGTGAGAGAAAGCCTGGTATCTGCCTATAAGTTGCTGTGCTGAAACCTCTCTTTGTTTTGTGTTTGTTAGTCAGGAGTGACCAGTGTTTAGTTAGAGCTGAACGGCAAGGTTTGCTTTGGAGGTTTTTTGCTTCTCTTACTGACCAAAACTGACTGAGGCCAGTTGCACGAAACCTTTGGACTCGTGTGAAATCTTCAGCTGCTATAAACACCATCTACCCCAGGAAATGGTACTGGACCCCCGACCTGGTCACAATATATATAAATATATAGTATATGTCCAAATTGTCCTTATTCGTCACAGTAGACCACACAGGACTGTCAGAGAAAGGGTGTCTTCAACCCAAGTTGCTTTTATGTGTATAAGTGGTTGCTGAAAGAAACAATAAGAGAAATTTGGTACTGCAGTTAATCAATGCACAGTCACTGTCTATAGCACCCATGTGTATACTGGCTATCGTTTGTCTATACCAGCAGACACACAGGAGATTTCCCCAAAGAGCTGGACAAATGATACATGTATAATCATGCTTATTCTGTATAGAGAAAAGAGCAGGATTTTATTGGGAGGTGGGAAGGGGGGTGGGTTCAAAATGTCTGCATTCTATCCAATAAGAGCCTTGTTAGTATAAACATCTGAATAGCTTCTGCTGTACCCAGGCCTGGATGTACCATTTATTGCTACCTAGGCCAATTTTGCTATGCCACGTCCTACACTCAATTTCCTCAGAGCTCCATAGCCTCCGTGGCATCATCCTCCAGCATTTTCTGTATACTATGGGTCTGAGTCAAGTCCAAACACAACTTTTACCTAAGTTGCATTTTAAAACAGAGCACAGAACTAGTCCCAGACATATTGAAATCCAAGCGCATCCCCAGATATATATCCATTTGAATCTGGGTCTAAATACGCTCTACCTACACAGAACTTGCCGTATGTAGACACAAAGATCAGACTGCAGTATGAGCACAGGCATATGTACAATAAAAAATGAGAACCCATAAAACAACTTTTATCAGTATAATCATTTATAGAAATATTACATTTCAAATACTTTTTTTTTTTTACATTAATGGCATAAACATGCTTTCAATGCATATACTGTCCATACACTGCATTTATATATTTTATCTTAGTTGCATACAGTTGCTCTGTGACAGCTAGTGGCATGCAGGACTATTTCACGCAAGATACGTTACACAAACAGACTTGCATCCAAACATGAATCAAGCCCTATTAGTGTAAAGAAAAATTTGCATTGTACGAGTCATGAAAATGATTATTGTTGATGATGATGATTATGTTAGTAGCCCCACATAGTAAAATAAAGTCATAGATCGTGAAACAATGGGCAGGCTGTACTCCGGGGTATGCTTGGCTATTGTGAACTAGTATGGGGCACTTATCATTTTTTATTCAGATTCCCATAATAATTGTACATGAGTAGTGTGCAGTTTAAAAGATAAATGTAGTTTTAAGCATTATTAGATTGATATTAGGGATGTGCACCGGCGACTTTTGAGGTCTCGTGTTTTGTGTTTTGGATCCGGATTTTCGTTATTTTTGGGGTTCGGATTTGTCTCGCAAAACACTTGACGAAAGGTCTCGGTTCGGATTTAAGGTTTTGGATTCGGATTTTTTTTGAAAAAAACATAAAAAGTTTAAAAATCAAGTTTTTGGGCTTATTTTCACTCCTAGGCTATTATTAACCTCAATAACATTCAATAACAAGCATTTCCACTAATTTACAGTGTATTCTGAACACCTCACAATATAGTTATTAGTCCAAAACGTTGCAACAAGGTATCTTTCTGGACTGCGTAGAGGAGTGGGTCACCACAATATATATTAAAAACCCTGAACTTTTATGATTCGCACCAATAAATGTACCTGGACTGCGTAGAGGAGTGGGTCACCACAATATATATTAAAAACCCTGAACTTTTATGAATCGCACCAATAAATGTACCTGGACTGCGTAGAGGAGTGGGTCACCACAATATATATTAAAAACCCTGAACTTTTATGAATCGCACCAATAAATGTACCTGGACTGCGTAGAGGAGTGGGTCACCACAATATATATAATAAGAAAACCATCAACTTTTATGAATCGCACCAATAAATGTACCTGGACTGCGTAGAGGAGTGGGTCACCACAATATATTAAAAACCCTGAACTTTTATGAATCGCACCAATAAATGTACCTGGACTGCCTAGAGGAGTGGGTCACCACAATATATATTAAAAACCCTGAACTTTTATGAATCGCACCAATAAATGTACCTGGACTGCGTAGAGGAGTGGGTCACCACAATATATATTAAAAACCCTGAACTTTTATGAATCGCACCAATAAATGTACCTGGACTGCGTAGAGGAGTGGGTCACCACAATATATATAATAAGAAAACCATCAACTTTTATGAATCGCACCAATAAATGTACCTGGACTGCGTAGAGGAGTGGGTCACCACAATATATTAAAAACCCTGAACTTTTATGAATCGCACCAATAAATGTACCTGGACTGCGTAGAGGAGTGGGTCACCACAATATATATTAAAAACCCTGAACTTTTATGAATCGCACCAATAAATGTACCTGGACTGCGTAGAGGAGTGGGTCACCACAATATATATTAAAAACCCTGAACTTTTATGAATCGCACCAATAAATGTACCTGGACTGCGTAGAGGAGTGGGTCACCACAATATATATTAAAAACCCTGAACTTTTATGAATCGCACCAATAAATGTACCTGGACTGCGTAGAGGAGTGGGTCACCACAATATATATTAAAAACCCTGAACTTTTATGAATCGCACCAATAAATGTACCTGGACTGCGTAGAGGAGTGGGTCACCACAATATATATTAAAAACCCTGAACTTTTATGAATCGCACCAATAAATGTACCTGGACTGCGTAGAGGAGTGGGTCACCACAATATATATTAAAAACCCTGAACTTTTATGAATCGCACCAATAAATGTACCTGGACTGCGTAGAGGAGTGGGTCACCACAATATATATAATAAGAAAACCATCAACTTTTATGAATCGCACCAATAAATGTACCTGGACTGCGTAGAGGAGTGGGTCACCACAATATATTAAAAACCCTGAACTTTTATGAATCGCACCAATAAATGTACCTGGACTGCCTAGAGGAGTGGGTCACCACAATATATATTAAAAACCCTGAACTTTTATGAATCGCACCAATAAATGTACCTGGACTGCGTAGAGGAGTGGGTCACCACAATATATATTAAAAACCCTGAACTTTTATGAATCGCACCAATAAATGTACCTGGACTGCGTAGAGGAGTGGGTCACCACAATATATATAATAAGAAAACCATCAACTTTTATGAATCGCACCAATAAATGTACCTGGACTGCGTAGAGGAGTGGGTCACCACAATATATTAAAAACCCTGAACTTTTATGAATCGCACCAATAAATGTACCTGGACTGCGTAGAGGAGTGGGTCACCACAATATATATTAAAAACCCTGAACTTTTATGAATCGCACCAATAAATGTACCTGGACTGCGTAGAGGAGTGGGTCACCACAATATATATTAAAAACCCTGAACTTTTATGAATCGCACCAATAAATGTACCTGGACTGCGTAGAGGAGTGGGTCACCACAATATATATTAAAAACCCTGAACTTTTATGAATCGCACCAATAAATGTACCTGGACTGCGTAGAGGAGTGGGTCACCACAATATATATTAAAAACCCTGAACTTTTATGAATCGCACCAATAAATGTACCTGGACTGCGTAGAGGAGTGGGTCACCACAATATATATTAAAAACCCTGAACTTTTATGAATCGCACCAATAAATGTACCTGGACTGCGTAGAGGAGTGGGTCACCACAATATATATTAAAAACCCTGAACTTTTATGAATCGCACCAATAAATGTACCTGGACTGCGTAGAGGAGTGGGTCACCACAATATATATTAAAAACCCTGAACTTTTGTGAATCGCACCAATAAATGTACCTGGACTGCGTAGAGGAGTGGGTCACCACAATATATATAATAAGAAAACCATCAACTTGTTTGATTCGCACCAATAAATGTACATGGACTGCGTAGAGGAGTGGGTCACCACAATATATTAAAAACCCTGAACTTTTATGAATCGCACCAATAAATGTACCTGGACTGCCTAGAGGAGTGGGTCACCACAATATATATAATAAGAAAACCATCAACTTGTTTGATTCGCACCAATAAATGTACCTGGACTGCGTAGAGGAGTGGGTCACCACAATATATTAAAAACCCTGAACTTTTATGAATCGCACCAATAAATGTACCTGGACTGCCTAGAGGAGTGGGCACTGGGCACCACAATAAAATATATAAAAAACCTTCAACAGGTCTGCATTACACTACACATACGGCTGCTCCTCCATCCTCTCCATCATATACATGTTGGAGTTTTAGCGTGTGACAACCTCTTGTTTTTGATAATGTCAGTGCATTTTGAATATTTTTCAATTTGCCCCACACCACTGAATGTACTTTATCTATGATACGCATCTATCTATCTTGACTGCGTAGTGTGGTGGCCCCGGTACACAATTTGGTACCGAGGCCACAATATAATTAAAAAACCCTCCACGTTTCAGAATTCCACCAAACAAGTATCTGGACTGCGTAGTGGGGTGGCCCCGGTACCCAATTTGATACCGGGGCCACAATACCTCCTCCAAACATGGTACAGACAATTCGTCATTGAGATCCCATCAAGTATGTTAAAGACAGACAGGGTCCAAGTGTTATTGGTTGACTTTGTAAACCAAAAAACTGTCCCTGTTGCACATAGTCGTGCAATGAAGACTGACTTTTTCATTTAAAGGCACCATCTTTCAAGTGTAGTGTTTGTAAGTCTAAGTCATATTATACTTTTGGTAAAATTGGTTTATTTTGTTCCTCTTTATGGTAATTAGTAATAGAATTAAAGTATTAAATAGAATTAAAGTATTAAATAGAATTAAAGTATGAAATAGAATTAAAGTATTAAATAGAATTAAAGTATGAAAAAGAGTGGTATAGAGTTGTAGTGTGGTATAGATAGAGTGGTCCCCACAATATAATAATAAAACCCTCAACTGGTCTGAATTCCACCAAACAAGTATCTGGACTGCGTAGTGTGGTGGCCCCGGTACACAATTTGGTACAGAGGCCACAATATAATTAAAAAATTGGGCATCAACTGTCACCGTTGTTTAATATCTGATACACCTAAATATGGACTGCACAGTGGAGTGGCCCCGGTAGTAAATTTGGTGCCGGGGCCACAATACCTCCTCCAACTTCCAAGTGTAGTGTTTATAAAGACAGACAGCGTCGAAGTGTTATCAGTTGGCTTTCTTAACCCTAAAATTGTCCCTGTTGCAAATATTCGTGCAATGGACAGTTACTTTTTTATTGAAAGACTCAAGCTTTCAAGTGTAGTGTTTATAAAATATAAACAACAATACAGTAGTTTTAGAGCACGTCAAAAACTCTTGTTTTAAATTATGACACGGCATTTTACTTTTGGTTTAATTTCTTGAATTTTTTAAAATTTGGTTTTACTTTTTGAACATGGCAAACGACTGTTGATTGGTCATATAATGCCAAAAAAAAAGTTCCAAGATGGAATTGTCCTTGGGCCCTCACACCCACCCTTATGTTGTTGAAATAGGACATGCACACTTTAACAAACCAATCATTTCAGCGACAGGGCCTACCAAACAACTTTGGCTGAAATGATTGGTTTGTTTGGGCCCCCACACCAAAAAAGCTATTCATCTCTCCCTGTACAGACTAAACAGGCTCTACTGAGGCAAGATGTCGTCCTAATCCTCAACCTCTGATTCCTCTCCCCCTACAGTGTGTACTTCCTCCTCATCACACATTATCAATTCGTCCCCGCTGGACTCCACAACCACAGGTCCCTCTGTAGTATCTGGAGGGCAGTGCTGTACTTCATTGAGGAATTGATTATTCATTTTTATAAACATCATTTTTTCAACGTTGTGAGGAAGCAACCTCCTTCGCTGCTCACTGACCAGGTTCCCCGCTGCACTAAAAACTCTTTCCGAGTACACACTGGAGGGGGGACAACTCAGGTAAAATAGAGCCAGTTTGTACAGGGGCTTCCAAACTGCCTTTTTTTCCTGCCAGTAACAATATGGACTGTCTGACATGTCTACTTGGATGGTGTCAGCAAAGTAATCATCCACAATTTTTTCTATTGTGACAGCATCCAATGCAGCGAGAGTAGACATGTCTGCAATGGTTGGCAGGTCCTTCAGTCCGGACCAGATGTTATCAGCATCCCCGCCAGTGCCTCTTTTGGGAAAACTGAGCTTTTTCCTCGCAGCCATAGATGTGGAAGAAAATGAGGGTGGAGCTGTTCGCATGTCACGGTCCTCTTCAGAGGACAATCTCCTGACCAGCAGGTCTTTGCACCGCTGTAGACTTGTGTCCGCCGGAAACAGAGACACAACATACGCTTTAAACCGAGGATCGAGCACGGTGGCCAGAATGTATTCCTCTGACTTTAAAAGAGTGACCACCCTCGGATCCTGGCAAAGCGTACGAAGGGCTACATCCACAAGAGCTACATGCTTGGTGTAATCGCAATGGCTTACCAGCTCCTCCCTCACTTTCTCCAGCTGCTTCTGCAACAGCCTGATCAGGGGAATGACCTGACTCAAGCTGGCAGTGTCGGAACTGACTTCTCGTGTGGCAAGTTCAAATGGCTGCAGAACCTTGCACAACACGGAAATCAGTCTCCACTGCGCTTGACTGAGGCGCATCCCCACTCCTTTGCCTATGTCGTAGGTGGCTGTGTAGGCCTGAATGGCCTTTTGCTGCTCCTCCATCCTCTGCAGCATATAGAGGGTGGAGTTCCAGCGCGTCACAACCTCTTGTTTGAGGTGATGGCAGGGCAGGTTCATGCTTTTTTGATGTGCCTCTAGTCTGCGGTAGGCACTGGCTGAATGCCGAAAGTGTCCAGCAATTTTGCGCGCCACCGCAAGCATCTCCTGCACACCCCTGTCACTCTTGAGGTAATGCTGCACCACCAAATTAATGGTGTGGGCAAAACATGGGACGTGCTGGAAATTGCCCATATTTAATGCCCGCACAATGTTACTGGCATTGTCTGACACCACAAATCCCCATGAGAGTCTAAGTGGGGTAAGCCACTGGGAGATAATTTCCCTCATTTTCTCTAATATGTTGTCAGCGTTGTGCCTCTTATTAAAGCCTGTAATACACAATGTTGCCTGCCTTTGCATGAGCAGCCATTTTGTAGATGCTGCTACTGATGCAGCTGTTGCTGTTGCTGCGGAAGGGGATGCATCTACCCAGTGGGCTGTCACAGTCATATAGTCCTTCGTTTGCCCAGAACCACTTGTCCACATGTCCGTGGTTAAGTGGACAGTGGGTACAACCGCATTTTTAAGAGCACTGAGGACACTTGATCGTACTTCTCTGTACATTTTTGGTATCGCCTGCCTAGTGAAGTGGAATCTCGAGGGGATTTGGTACCGGGGACACAATACCTCCATCAACCCTCTAAATCCCACTCCACTGATGGCGGACACCGGGCGCACGTCTAACACCAACATTGCAGTTACAGCCGCAGTTATACGCTTTGCAATAGGGTGACTACTATCGTATTTTGTGGTCATGGCAAACGACTGTTGGACGGTCAATTGTTTTGTGAAAGACTTAGCGGTCTTACGACTTCCCCTCTGGGAAGATGACCGACTAACAGCAGCAACAGCAGCAGTGGCAGTAGTAGGCGTACCGCTGCAGGATTCCTCGGATGAATCCCGTATTGAGGAGGACTCAGTCTGGCTGCTGACTTGGGCTGCAGGACTGAATCTGATGGAGATTGTGGAGGAAGTTGACGAGGAGGGTGTTGCTGGTGTGTATCCAACTGGACCACGGGATTTAGGTGTCCCTGTACCGATGAGGGTCCTAGCCCCAGTTCCTGAACTAACCACTGAACTATGAAGGTTATTCAGGTGACGTATAAGGGAGGATGTTCCTAGGTGGGCAAGATCCTTACCCCTGCTTATTTGAGCTTTACATAAGCTACATATGGCCATACATTGGTTGTCTGGATTTGGATAAAAATAACTCCAGACCGAAGAGGTGCATTTTTTGGTCTTCTGACCAGGCATGACGATGGGCTTTTTCATCCCATGGACATCAGCTGTTTCCCCCCCTGGTGCCTCATTTACAATAACCACATCACCATCCTCATCATCAAGTTCCTCCACAGCGCCAGCTACATCATCAATAGCCTCCTCCCGAGCCACCTCTTCCCGTACAGTGATGGGAAGGTCAGGCTTGACAACCACCAACATCCTTGGACTCGGCTTGTGGATTTGTGATAATTTCTCTTTAGAAGGCAGAGTTGTTTGCTGTTTTGTTGCTGACAGCATAACTCTCTTCAATTTTTTGTAGGGGGGGGGGGAGGAGGAGGGCTAAGATCCGTGGGTGAAGCTGAACCACTAGTCATGAACACGGGCCAGGGCCTAAGCCGTTCCTTGCCACTCCGTGTCGTAAATGGCATATTGGCAACTTTACGTTTCTCCTCAGATGATTTTAAGTTTCTCTTTTTGCTACTTTTTCTTAACTTGGGCTTTTTGGATTTTACATGCCCGGTACTACGAGATTGGGCATCGGGCTTGGAAGACGACGTTGATGGCATTTCATCGTCTATGTCATGACTAGTGGCAGCAGCTTCAGCATTAGGAGGAAGTGGGTCTTGATCTTTCCCTACTTTATCCTCCAAATTTTTGGTCTCCATTATATGTAGCACAAGATACTGCAGAATGTGTGAACTTGGTAATATTGCAGTACCAATGGACTTATACTGCTGGATTGGTTTTGCAAATTTGGTTATAATTATTATATATTTTTTATTTTTTTTTACTTTTTTTTATTTTTTAAAAACTTGGGAATAATGGGGAAATAACTATGCCCTTAGAAGCACAGAGCACAGGACACAGCACCACTGGACTGAACAGGACACGGCACAGGACCCAGCAGCACTACGGAACTCAGCAGGACAGAGCACAGGACACAGCACCACTGGACTGATACTGCAGAATGTGTAAACTTTGTAATATTGCAGTACCACTGGACTTTTACTGCTGAATGTGTGAACTTGGTAATATTGCAGTACCAATGGGCTTATACTGCAGGATTGGTTGTGCAAATTTTGTGGTAATTAAAAAAAATTAAAGTAGTTTTTGGTATTTTTTAAAAAAACTTTTTTTTATTTTTTTAAACACAGGGGAATATTGGGGAAATAACTATGCCCTTAGAAGCACAGAGCACAGGACACAGCACCACTGGACTGAACAGGACACAGCACAGGACCCAGCAGCACCACTGACCTCAGAAGGACAGAGCACAGCACACAGCACCACTGGACTGATACTGCAGAACACAGCACAGCACAGCACAGCACAGCACAGAACAGAACTAAACAGCACAGCACGAGATCTACCAGGACAGAGGACCACCTAACACACCCTCCCTCTACCCTGATCAATGCCCGAGTGAAGATGGCGGCGACTAGCGGGGAATTTATAGGATCCGAGTATCGCGAGATCCGACAACGGGATTATGAGTCAGAGCCTCAGTTTCACATTTGAATTTGGCGCCAATACCCGGATCTGTCTCGGATCCGACTCGGATCCGCAACGTTCGGGTGGGCTCGGATTTCATAAATCCGAGTGCGCTCATCCCTAATTGATATATTATAAAGAACACTTGTGCATGAAGAAAAATCACAGGTGTCTAATATTGCCTCATTGATGGAACATACCTGCTCCAGTCCCAATTCTTCAGACCTAGGTTGAAGCCTATGTGGCACTTTGTACAAAGCCAGGCCTGGCTGCACCATGGATCACTTATTGGCACTGGGTAATATTACTTGCTGCAGATTGCTAGTTCATCCATTCCATTGTCACTTGTTATAATGTGACACAACTGTGCAATGATGTCAGCCACGAGACTGGAAGTCTTCTAATTTCTAGATCACCGTAGACTTCACAATCTGCATCCCATTGATGGATGTTAATTTCTGTTTGTGTGTGGCCTCTGTCTCTATTCAATGTTTGAAGCAAAATGTGTTATTTAACGATGGTAATTCATTTCCCATGGTCAATTTTCTAAGAATTAGGGCACACTAAGTATGCTTCTGTTTTCAAGTTGAGCAGCTTTTTCGTTGCTTTTTTTTTTTTCAATTCAGGACATTATGTTCTGATAAAAATGTTTGCCGCGCAGTACTTGTGTTGTCAAGTTTCACCTCTCTGAGAGCAATAGACTCATTAATCTAACATAAAACATCTTTTTCCTCGTACTTTAAAACATGTTTAGGAGAAATGCATGACAAGGCTGAATTAGCTCTTATTAGCGGTGCATAGTGTCCCTGTGGGTCATAGATGAGAAATGAAGCTCTCTCAATGTTAAAGACGCAGAAATACAGTTCCCGTTATTTTTTTCTATCTGTATTTTAATGTGTTGTTCATCTATTAAAAAGAAGCTGCCAGGCCTATCCTGATCTCTTCCCGGGTAGCTGGTGTTAGGTGGCGGTTGCTCTGTTAGGGTAAGCGTCTGTGCACCAACTACAGATGGCGCACGCATTCATACTGAACGTGGATGTTGCTACTTTTTTTTTGGGCAAGTTGTGCATGAGCAAAGATGATACAGCAGCCACATAATTGCTGGGAGATATTCTGCATTATCCGTGTTTCTGAGTGTTGCTATTACATTCGGTGGAACTACACTAGAGGGGATGATTGGTTCAATCCCCCCATGCCGCCAATTATAAGGATGTGATAGGAGATTCCACTGTAATAGAATAAGGAGTTAATAGTTTACTTCTTAACTGAGCTACTGTGGAATCTCAGGCTAACAATGAAAAATGTATTTTAAATTTTTGCTTCATAAAGGGTGTATTTATTAAAGGTCATAAAGCCCTACTTCTGGTGAATACAGCTGTTATGACAAGGGGTCCCCGCTGGCCGTAAGATTCACTTGGTCTCGCAGGCGATAGCTTCTCTTTGAAAGCATGCGGTAGCCTATGTAACAAATTGGGGCAATACATGTGCTGCTGCAATCCTTCTGCTGTTATCGCAAATCAAGATGGCGATAACAGAAGAAAATAAATGAAAAAAAGTTTATTTGAAAAATACATTTCTTTCATTCAGAAATAGTTTATAAATACATTTGTATTGTTTAAAAATGTTATTTTATTTTTAAATATTTTACTAAGTGGAACTGAAAGCACATCCAGAAATTGGCGGCATGCGCAGATCCTCTGAGGCTGGCCCAGAGAACAAGTAAGTTAACCCTTACCGCTCTGAGCTAGTGTCGCAGAGGCAGCTGGGTATATCTCAGCTGCCCCAGTGATATTTTAATAATATGTTGCAGCGTTAAGTGGTTTTCTATCACCCTGATAAACAGTGATAGTAAAATCAGCATTATTATTAATAAATACAACCCTTAGTTGGCTATAGTGCTCCTTTAAGGCTTTTGAGGAGAGCTTTATTTATGTATAAAATACGCTGAGTGTTGACTAATATACAACTTGTCTTTTTACTCTTGAAATGACTTTACTGTCTAAATGTGTTTCTCAAATGTGAGAAGGTCTAGCCGTAACCCTGTGCAGTCTTAGCTATATCTGTAGGCATTCCTGGTGGGAGCACCTAGGCATGCCATTTCTGTAATTTGTAAAATGTTAGGACTGTGGTCTTCATTTATACAATACTCTCAGAGCAGGTTTCTGAAAAATAGATTGAAATGCTGTTTATATTGTGAAACTGAAATATTAGCTTTTTACCAGTTTTCGGAAGTAAGTGACTTCGTTTAGAAGTGCTTTTTCTTTTCTTTTTTTTTTTGCCTTTTGCATTTACACAATCTGTATATCTGCTCGTAATCTGATCCCCACTTACATTATCTATTTAATTGTTATGAAAGTATTATTCGGTGGAACATATGATCAGCAGTGGTGGACTGGTGGGAGGGGTGCTTAATTACTATGGTAATTAGAAGGATTTGCCAGACATGGAGTTAAGTTACAATCTGAGCAGACCATCAATTGAATAGTTGACAGTGAATATAGAGGACCAAATAAAGCTTTAAAGTTATACTCCAGTAGTGAGGGGCTCGTGTTATTGGCTAAAGAGGCAAGGATTGATAAGCGACAGGTCAGTGATTAGCCTGTCACTTGTCTTGACACTGGTTAGGCCATTTGCTCTGTTTAACTGTAATCCCATTTGATGTCTCTGTGCTGGGATTCAATTGATCTCATTATGTCACTGTTCAGCACAAAAATAGCAGCTTTTTAAACTACTTGCGTGAGTCCAGCCACACAGAATATTATTAAAGTATTGGTCATGTGTTCCAAAAGGATTTCATTTTTATTTTAAAAGGCATACTTTAAAGAATCAAGTGAAATGCAGATCATAGCAGAGTTTGATATTACATATTAAACATGAATTTAACATATAAAACACTCACAACCATATGCAGTATTGCACGCAACAGGATATGTGAAGAATGCGAGACATTAATCATTTAAAAAATATCCTGCTGTTTAGATTTAATTTAAATACAACATATTCCATTTATGTGTTATGTTTGAAGTCAATTCTTTAGACTTTTGAATGTTTCCAAATTATATCAATCAAGAGAATATCATGGAGTTGTCTAGTCTCCAGGAGATTCCCTTGTATGAAAATGTAAGAGTCTATATGGAAAAATGTACACATGGAATATTGTGAATTATATGTATCTCTCTATTGCTAATTATTCATTAAGTGTACAATAAATACAGTTTGAATAGATACTTAAATAAAATAGGTAACAAATTGCTAAAGGTGATTTGGAATTTATTCCAAGATGACTTGTTAATACTATATATAACTGTTAATAAAAGAAAGCATGCATAGAAGAAATCTATTTAAAGACCAATCCACTATAGAAAAATATCCAGATAAAAATAATTTAATGGTGGCGGTTATTCACTTGGAACCCCTGATGAGATCGCTTCTCCACCAATGAGGAGTGAACGCTGTGACAGGTGATAATAAGGGTATTTATGGTGGTATATTCATGCACCTGTGGTAAAGGACTTGCTGGTTGTTTTCATGATGTTTCATATATTCTCTGATCAAATTGACAAGTAGCCTGGAATGCTTATAAGTGGATGGGTGGGTGATTTTCCACAAGGAAAAATCTGTTGATTTTGTGGTCCATTGTTTTAGCACTGCCCAGCGCTTAATCTTAATCCAACGCTGACGTGATGGCAATTGAGCATAATCCCAATTTCAAAGTCCCAATGGCAGTAGATAGCATGTTCTGGACAACAGTAGGGAAAAGGGATAACTTACTTTATGTACTTTGACCATGGTGCTGAAGATTATACTTCCTAGTGAACTCTGATTTCCTGGAATTTAGCAGAAAGCACAATGGTAGCAGTGTGTAACCGACCAAAGTACTAATGTCAGCTAAATAAAGTCATACTTTCTTAGTGCAGCACCTGTTAGTGTAAATGTGCTTATTGCTGATCAGAGCTCACCCTATGATGAGCGCTGGCTGCCATGTGACATGATTCCCCTCCATGTGTCACTCCGTAGTACCATGTGAGTTGGCAGGTATGTCCTCTTACCTTGCTGGTAGCCTCCTCATTACATGGGTCGGTCCTTTGCTGTCATGAGATGTTACTGGGAGCAGAGGTCAGCAGAACTGGGATGGAATTTACATTATTGCTGCCAACGCAGCGTCTGGAGCCATAGGTTAAGAACCCTTGTTCTAATCTTTAAAAACATTTACATATATGTTTATAAAGTTTTTATGGTTTTCTATTAAATAGCAATAACTTAATTTTTATAATTTTATTCTTTTTTTGAGCCTTTTGCTAGCTGCTATGTATGTTGCAGATAATGTTTCAATGGCACTCCTTATTTTTACTTAGGCTTGACATGTGCAAAATCCTGCCATAAATAATGCACTTACATTCGTGTTAGTGTACATGTTTACTATAGCCAGGTTAATTTTATTCTCTAAGTATATGTTTGCTATATTGATTTGCTGTGATCTTCTATTCTGTCCGGCAACGTCTCAGCAACCTGTATAACAAATGAGTTGCTTGTTAAATCCAAGTTTTCTATGTTAAGTTATAACATACATGTAATACTATGTTAAATGTTGTGTTTCCTTGAAAACCAACATGTGAATATTGTATACAAATATTGTGGGCTGCTTAGTCCACAGGATCATTTGTCCAAAAGTTTCTCCTTTTCTAAACCGCTTTGAGTGCCCGCACTGTGTCTACATTTCGGTACATCAGGAGGATGGGTGTAGTAGATACAAAGTACCGGGGGCCTGGGTCTACCTGTGCAGTGGGAGGAGCCACCCCCTTCAGTGCCTATGGAAGGGGCCCCACGAAGTTGCTGTACTGGGGCACAACATTTCTCTTGGTGGCCTTGTCTACATTGGTGCAGTTTGCACTTAATTCTGAGTCAGGGTACATAAACAGTAGGTGGTAATATGTCATTAGCAAAACTAGTTAAACAGGCTTCACCATGCAAACGCTAGACTAAGGGAGTAGTAGAACCAGGAATTGACAATTTCAGTCCATTAAAAAAGTAACTTAAATCATTTTCTTATATATGCAAGGTATTATTATTATTATTGTTACTTTTCTTAGCACCAATCATATTATGCAGCACTGTACAGAGGATATGTATCATCCACATTGGTCCCTGCCCCATAGGTGCTTACAATCGAAATTCCCTACACACACATTTCGTCAGACACTAATTAACCTACCAGTATGTTTTAGGACTGTGAGAGGAATCTGGAGCACCTGACGTAAACACAGAGCGAACATATATACACCACAAAGATATTAGATATTTCAGATTCTATTTCCACTTTAAACCCCTTATTCTACATAGCAGTTACATGAAAAATGTAATGTTATGATCGGTTAATGATCATTTCTAGCCCCACCCATTACTATACAGACATCCAGGTCAAAAAATTAAAACTATGCATGCTTGGACCATAGGCACCGTTGCTAATGTACATTGAATAATGCTATATTTCCCACAATATCACTATTTTAAATGTACTGCCCTCCAGGGATAAACACCTTGGATACAAAGTGGTGGCTTATTGCGCAGCTTTGCTTAAGTGACAGATCATTTGAACATCAGATGGAAGAAATTTGTAGAGCTATCATTTAAAGTAGACCTACTTATTGGTTCATTCTGAAGATAACTGCACTTATTAACATGCTGGGAATTTATTACCTGTAGAAATCTGAATTTCATACTATAATTTGGGTGATAGTTGACATGTCTATTTTTTTGTCCACTCAATCTAATATGATTGGCCAACATTGATAAAGCTGGGAAAGAGGAGGTTCCGTGCAAGGAGGGGTGGAGTCACGCTGGTTTTACTTTGGTTATTGTGAGCCTGAGCATTTTGTAGTTTACTCTTGCGTCATTTGACTGTCTTTCACCTGGGAATTGTTAAATGGCCAACAACAAATCATATTATGTCATTTAAAAACTGTCAATCTGGCGGATTCTACTGCCAAGTATAAGAAGATTGCATCCGTGCAACTAAAAACCCAGCAGGCAAGGTCCTAACGTTAAGGGAGTTTTAGAGTGCAATATTATGAACAGAAGTTGTCTGAGAAAATGGTCTCTGCAGAGCAAAATAAGTAGCATTCTTCACCAAGGGATTCCCTTGTTGACCCTAATAATAATGTATACCCAGCCCTAGGGACCAGTGTCTCATTTTCAGTGAGGACTACCAAGGAATCTGTGCTACTTATTTGTAGCATGTAACACTCTTACTCCCATGAGTAAGAATGGCATATATATTATCCTCATTGTCTATGAAGCTTAACGAGAAAAGGAAATTCTAAGTTATTGTCTCTCTAAACCTGGGGCAGTTATTGAAGATCAGTGCAATAAAACAAGTTTATTGTTTGGAAGTCAGTAGATAGGAATACAGAAAGTTGACATAAGAGGGAACTCTTAGGAGACTGTGGAAAGTGTTTTAAGCTCAGAAAACTTCTCATTTGATTTTAGAGGTCATGGAACAAATTACGGCATGTTTAAAGACTAATGCAATAACAATGGTGCGTAAGCTAAGGCTCCAGGTCAGCAGTTGTCTGAGAGCAAGTGCTGGTTCACCTACAATATTCTATAGAGAAGAAATACATCATTTTAATTCTCTAAAAACTCTTAATTTATAATACATACAGTAGTCATTGACCATGTTCCCATGCCAGAGCTGTCTGTGGACTGTGTTCTATTGAAAGATAAATCTCTCATGTTCTTGTTAATGCCTTAATGCTGTTGGTATTTACATTAAAATAGTTTTGTTTTTTTATAGAACATAGAAGCACATGAGCGAGTTTTAAAGCATGCAGCAGTGGGGAGGGCGGTTTGAAACCCTGGCATAAAAAAATATTCTTTTGTAAAAATTCTAAAAACATGTAAAAAATGCAGCATTGTTGTGATTTTTTTTAAACACATCAATTTTAATGGATGAAAAAGAACTATGTGTTGTTATATTTAGACAAAATTCGGAAAGCGACGGAGACATTTAAGAAAACTAGAATAAATGTAGATGTAGTAATATAGTAGAGTATATTTCTTATGCTGTTGCTATTTGCTAAATATGCACATACTCTGCACCGCAGCATTGACATCTAACCTATGACTGCAGGCAAGGACTTGACCTGTGAAATGGGAGTTTTGGAACTAGAAGCTGGTGTTAGGGATAGGATTTCAATTCTGTATTTGTACTTTCAGGAAGTCGGGGCTAGGAGGATGATAGGATTTTGAGGCTCTTTTAGATCATAGAAAGTGACACTAGGGGGGGTATAGTTACTAAATTGTGGGTTTGAAAAAGTGGAGAGGTTGTCTATAGCAACTAATCAAATATAGACCCTAGGTTCACAAACTGAATGGGGTTTGAAGGTACATTATTTTTTTATTTTAACAATGATGACATCAAGGTAACCAGAGGACTAATATGACTAGCTCATATGACTAGCTCTGTCTTTGGGGTACCTTAATTCATTATTTTCTTGGTGGTTGCTGTAGTGTTGCATAATGTTCAGTGTGGTATCTCCTGCAGATGACCCTTGCGTAGACAGGATTAGCTTATCAAGGAGATTCTGCTCCTTCATTGATATTATAGCTATAAACTGCTTTTCTTGAAGCCCCACTAGGACACAAAAAAGGATAGACACATTTGTAGTGGATGTTATTATCCCTTAAAATGCTGCTAAGACCTCACCTTGTAGCCAACAAGACTAAAGAGATATCTTGGAATATTTGTAGGATTGCTCCATAATAGTCCAGTACTGACATAAAAGCACATCTTTCACCTGCATGGGATCCTGTGACTTGGGCCTCAGTGCCTGATGTGCTTGATGAAGGAGCAGGTGGTCCTCAGGAATATCAGGTGCCAGTTGGGAAAATAACTTTTTAAGGTGCGTCTCGGGGTAGGTAGTTAGTTGGACTTGATGTGATGTTTGTACTGTCTCCACACTGCACTTTTTTCAGAGAATCCACCAATGTGATAGGTGGACAAGTAATCGCATTGTACACATCTATATTTTGTAAATTACAATATGTGAGTAACAGCTTGGCAGACTTGTCTGGATTAGTTGATTGATAAACAGGGGCAGGACCACTGATGTCACAGCAACTCAAATGACTGCAGTCTCTGCTTCTTGACCTGTATTAAATTCCACCAGGACACTGTCTGAAAGATGTGGGAGGAGCTATAGCTGTATGTAAGTGACTGTGGATACAAGTGGGGGGGGGGCTACAGGCAGGGCAGGATTAAGGGAATGGAGGCCCCTGTGCTAAGGGGGCCTCCATTCCCCCGTGAGGCCCCCAATGTGAGCCGCCCACCGCCCCCCGTGAGCCCCCCCCAAGCACTTACCTGTCAGTACAGTCCTCCTTCCGCGACGAGCTGTAAGCTCCTTACTGAGGAGATCTCGCAAGAGTTCACGAACTCTCGCGAGATCTCCTCAGTGAGCAGATTACTGAACGGCTGTTACGGCGCCCAGCACAGACCATGCGTGTTCACCCACTACTGATGAACCCCACTCCGCTCTCCTGAGCATGTGCAGGGAACGGTGCATCAGCTGTGGAGCCCTATTTGGATTTTCAGCTCTACTCTGATGGAATGAAAACTAACCGGAGTTACACTGCTCATGTGCAGGAAGGTGTAATATGTAGCAACACTCAGGCTATTAATAACGGAGTCAGAAATGTTTGATAACATATAATGAAAGTACAGTTTTATATGTTGCTTTATGTTTGCCTTTGAAAAATCATTTTAGGTTTACTCTAATTGGGTGTTTTATCTTGTATGTATTCTGAAAGTTTTAAGCTGGTTTATTTAAGTGTTTTTATTCGGTCTGTACTGTATTTCTGTATTTTGCTTTTTACTGCATTAAAAAAATATAATATTTGGAATAGTAGTGGGCTATGTACTCAATGTCTAATACTATAATTATATACAGCACATTTTCAAATAAATAACGAATGTATTTTGTTACTATCCACATTTAATCCCCTTATTACCTCCTACTTGTATGCCGAAAAAGAACATTATCACCATGTAATGAGCCAAAGATGGGTTTCACAGTAAAACATCAAATTAAGGAAACTGTGGTGGTCATTATTTTTAAAACTCAAACATATTTCCCAGATCATCTTAAATCAATTCAGAAAAGAGTGCAGGATACACAAAAATCCATCTGTTAATGGCAAATACATGCTTTAGAACTGCAATCTGCTGATTATTAGATCACTATAGAAGCAAATCACTTTGATGTGTGTTGTGAGCAAAGTCTGTGTTGCTGTCTATGCAACTTCACCATGTATATATGGCTGAAACACACAGACGGAAGCCAGTAAGATATAAAGCAATATATATTTAGTAACAGATGCAGGAATTAAAGTCATCTGATTTTCGTATCTCTTAAAAAAATAATTAGTCTGGCTATTTGAGATGTTGGGAGTTATGGTACATAAATATTATTTATTATACCTGATTGACTGTGACGAATATCAGTTAATTGCTCATATTGTTTATTTTCAGGGTCCCCATCCAAGGCAGTATTGTGCTGGTCTACTAGTCACTATATATAGATGACATGGTTGTTGGCATCATGGCACGAATATACATGATGTACAATAATGGTACAGTTGTATTGTGCACATATTTCAGTGTCCATTTGCTGTTTATACTTTTGGGCAGACTTTTGCAACTTTACTAAGTGTCATTAAAAAAAAAAAAGAAATACAATTTAATAATAGAAAAACCTTTGTTTAAATAATGGTAAAATGACAGATCAGAACTTTGCTTAAAGGTTGTGTCATTGCCTGGGGAGTCATTTTGATTAGAAACATACAGCATTCAACATATTTTAGCGTAGTATTTCTGTGGTCAGCTATCAGATATAACGTGGGATAGCGCCAGCCCCCTGGAATTATGTGCGATGACTTGTAAAGCATTTTACTGAAACACGCTTGCAGCTTGTCCACACTTTAATTCTCTATTTAGTATTCTTAAATGTATGCATGAATGTCTCATATATTATTAATAGTGCCCACTTTCCAAAGAAACATAGCTTAAATCTTACAGCAAATTTAAAATCATGTTCAATAATGGTAATTACTCAAAAGATAGATCCTAGAGTCAAGACAGTAATTATGTTTGAGACCATGTAGGGTCATATACATACTAAGAAATAATATCCCATTATACAAATTACAAGCCAAAGGACAGTTGGCAGACTAATCAATGGAATGGCTATGTTTGCTAGCAAAACCTTGTTAAAGGTATGTTTTACTATATGAGAATATGCTGAATTGTGTTTAAAGTGGTAGTAATTAAATATTTTGCCCAGTTTTCTCTGGCTCCCTAAAGCTAAATAAAAAAAAAAAAAAAATATTCTATTGTCTATATGGTGTCCCAGTCACTTAGCAAACGCATCAAACACTGTGGTGTGTTTAGAGAATGTAAAATGAGGATACATAAGTACTTAAACTCTATTGTGGAATTTTTGTAAAATTTTTAGTTATGATTAAACCAGGGCTGGTGGGACACGGCAAGCGCGACAGGAGGGCACCCTGCTTACCCGGGCAACACGGCAGCACCCTAAAAAAACTATTTTTATATCATATATTTTCTGCCTCGGCGACGTTATCACTTAGATTCCGGGTCCCGCTCTGAACAGCCTAGAAGCCTAGCTTCTATTACTGTCTCCCTTCAACACCCTTTGGCATCAGGTGATATAAACTCCAAGTACAAATCTTTGTTCCCACTGCCAGTTTAATTTTTATTTAACGTTTTGCTCATTTATGGTAAAAATGTTAGACTAATTCACTGGTTCCCAACTCCAGTCCTCAGGGACCCCTAACAGTGCATGTTTTCCACATATCTTTGCTGGAGCACAGGTGTATTCATTACTGACTGATACATTGTAACAGATCCACAGGTGGTCCTAATTATTTCACTTGTGACCTGGAAAATCTGCACTGTTAGGGGTCCCTGAGGACTGGAGTTGGGAAACACTGGACTAGTTTAAGGAGCATCTTATTATAACTTCTCAAAAAATAGGAGTTGGTCTGTGAATCTCTCACTTTCCCTCCTCTATGTAACTAATAATTGCTGACTTAGTGACTATTGCTGGTCGCACATTTGGCCTGATATTACCCTATGTGTGCCAGAAAAAGATAGGGGATGCCTATAATGATCCAATTCCAATCTATCATATTATCATCAGGGACATCCGGAAATTTATGACTGTACTAAAAGACCGTTCTGTTATCTGGAAATGATCCATCTACTTAACCAAAGCATCAAATTGTAGAATGATCCTGTAACTCTAGACTTCAGTCCGTTTGTGGCCGCCCAGCAAGGCTTTTCATGTTTCATTGGGAATAATGTGAAGCCAGTGGCCAATGAAGGACCTGTTCTTTGCTACCCTAGTTGATTTGCTCTGTCTATACTCTTGTGGCATATTATCAGAATATATCTGTTCACAATGCTGGTGTCCAGGTTCTAGATATCAGTCATAAGCTTAATAAATCTCTCTCTTTTGTTTACATTTTAGGCTTTTCCCTGCATTTCTACTGGAATTTATGGTAAGATTTTTGCTTTCTTTTTTAATTGCCTAATTATTGTTTCTTTCTGAGAATGTAACATCTATATCATTTATACATTTCTATGTATTGCACTACTCTGTTTAAAGTGATATTTGTACATATATTAATGATACGTTTAAATGGCTGACATGGCCCTATTCTCCGTGAGTGCTAATAATTTTGTGCACGGTTGTGATTTTAAATCTTTAGAAACACCAATTCCAAGTTCTCATATTTTCTGTGATATAATGGCTGGTTTCTATCCCATCCGTTTCATTAGTGAGTGGACCAGGGGTTTAGTTACGTTTTAAGTGGGGACTGGATGTGAGGGGTAAAGCTGAGTGTGGAAGCAGTGCCCATGGGGAACAGGGGATAGAGTGATGTGGCCAAATGCGGAGATGCTGGAAGTGGTTGTGATCACAGCATGGATGGGACTGGCAGCTCACTCCGGTGATAACCACAAATGTACCTAACGGATGTGAAGGAGACTGTGATCTGGCACCACCAGTCTTTCCTGTACGTCATAAAATGGTATTATACTTACACTAGCTTGGAAGTACTTAAGCCATTATTATAAACCAAACTCATATTTGCCTGCTTTTTGGACAATAGGAGAGGTCCAAGGGACAAGTAATGGGGGTTGACAATGTCATTTGTGTCATCACTACCACACCTCCTGCAGTGCATCAATGTGTTATTCACACATTTAGCATCACCAAGGCCCCACCACATATAAAACATAGGGCTTCATTTAGACTTATGCGCAAAGCAATACAAAAATGAGCAAATATTCTCCTGGAAAAAATGTGTTCCACTGCAAGGGGTGCAAATGCATTTATTTACTTTTTGCATGGAGGAAAATAGTGGCTTATTTTGCATGTAGCACACAAATACTGGGCAGTTTACTGCAATTTAGAGTTGAGCTAGGGTGTGCCACCTCCCAACTTTAAACCTCCTGGACATTTTAAATTGACCCACCCCCACCCCCCCCCCCCCCCCCTTGCAGTGGTTTTGCCAATATGCAAATTTGCTCCTATTGTGCTTTGCTCCTTACTTATCGTAGTAGTAATGTTATCACTTGTGCAAGACATGCACTTGGGACCATCTCCATTCTACATGAACACAACCTTGTGTATTTGCAGAAAAGTCAGGGCAGTTACGCATATGTAATGTGCATCATTAAGTCCTGCTTTTCGTGAATTAACTGTATTCTCTTGTTCATAGCACTTCTTGACATACACCTATTAAAGCTGCAATACCACCTACATGTTATATTTTACTAACCTCCTCCCCATTTTAGCTGGTTTCCCGGGAAAATGGTTTCATGGAGAACCATTGGCGCATCCTTTCTAGAACAAAAAATCAGGAATGAATTTCATTTTCCCCTTTAAAATTAAAGTGGATGGGGTGTATGAACAGAAGGACCAATTACAATCTCTTGGTTGTGGTTTATGATTGGTCCTCCTGCTCAGAACCCAAAAGGATTTTGTCTGGTGCTGTGAGAAGAACCTGAGGAGTAAATCAGTTGCATGGGGCGACAGATTGGGGAAGGAGAGGGGGTTTGTAAAATGCAACACGTAGGTGGTAGTGCAGGTTTAATGTATATTGCAGATCATCTCGTAAGTAGCACCCAGGAATAGCCCTAATACTGTCAGAATCCAGCACCAATATTTATTCTTTACTGCACAGGACTGCTTTACAGCCGGTGTAGCATTATTTTATTTTATTCTTTTAAGAAGCTGATTAACAATACTCAAGAAAAATGGACAGTTTATACCACCTCGGTGTCCATTGAAAAAGTATACCATCACGTATTCTCAGTTTAAACTCATTTGTTGAACAAAGTAGGCAATTCGATATCTACGAGGTAATGTAGAAAGCCTGTAACAAGACGTAATCATGTGTGCATATCTAGATGAGACAGGGACACAGAATGAAAAGTTTTATGAGACTGGAAACTAATGAGCAGTGTTGGTGGTGATGAAATATCAAATTGAATCTGCATTAGCTCAGCATGTTTAAAGTAGCTGATCCACTACACACAGACTTGGCAACATCAGTCATCAATGTGATTACATCTAAGGTATATATTATGTATGAACGCATCTGACATGTAAGTGCAGGACTTAATCCATTTACATTTAGATAGTAATTTACTCATTGGGTTGTTATTGGAATAACAGAACATCAATCGAAACGGGAAATTCACTCGGAGGTTTTGCTGAGGTCTCTGTTTATATAAAGTTTAGGCTTCCTTCTCTTTGCATCATTTC
Organism: Mixophyes fleayi; assembly: GCF_038048845.1. Classification (NCBI taxonomy): domain Eukaryota; kingdom Metazoa; phylum Chordata; class Amphibia; order Anura; family Limnodynastidae; genus Mixophyes; species Mixophyes fleayi. Next base: position 307,072,917 of record NC_134404.1, on the reverse strand, counting down.
TTTAAAAAAAAAATCCTGTAATGCCTCTTTTATGTGTTTATTTTCCTATCCCTCCCACATAATACTGCACAATTTAATAATAAAATGTATCAACACTCATCTTGGCAAAATTCCCAGAATGTGCTGTTTGCATATTGGCCAGTTTGCTCAGGCTGGTGCTGTCCAACAGCTTTTGTGTGGGCTATTTAGAAAAAAATCAATGGCCAGACTGCTGTGAGTGGGCTAGGGTAGTGCAGCTCAAACAAAAAAAATGCATGGAATAAGCCACAACAAGAAAAGAAATTATTTAGTGTGTTATCGCAAAATATATAAGATTTCACATTGCACATTATAGATTCCTTGCACTGAAGCATACCGTGCCCCGTGAATTTATTATACCCTTGGTAAATGTAAAGAAACACATTTAAACTACTGAATACTTTCGTTTTGCCGTGATAAATTGAAAATATTTTTTCCCAAGTAATGATCAATATTTGCTTTGCTAGCCTTGTATCTATGTTTTGCTTTGATACTTCCTCTTCTATTGGTAATGGAACATATTATGTAGGACGTTTGACTTTATACTATATAAATTTTTAGCAATACTAATGGAGTGCATGTGCAATTTCTCCAGCCTTACTTCAATTGGAGTAAAAAATGTCCTGTGGAGCTGAGTCATGATGGCTATGTTGAGTTTATATATATATATATATATATATATATATATATATATATATATATATATATATATATATATATATATATACATACAAGTTAACCCATGCATGATACTCATGCATTCTAGTCAAATCAAGATACTTGAGGTCTTAAAAAGGTTCTTGTCATGCATTTGGGCCTAGCCCAGGCCTCCTCAGGGGAAGATCGTTACTTCCCGATGCAAGCGCCCTTTTTAATGTGTGTTCATGAGGTAAAATTACCTCACGAAAATGAGTTTGACCCCTCAACTCGTAAATTTAGCCTTTACTACCCCTCCCACAGGGGGAAGGGGGGATGATGGAAGTTAACTGACTTGACTATTCTAATTTTTTTGTCAAATAATGTCAGTATACCAAATTTCAGGTCAATTGGATGAGCCCTTTCTGAGAAAATAGTTTTTTCCACACACACACACACACACACACACACACACACACACACACACACACACTAACGCACGCCTCTACACATGTGTGTTCATGAGGTAAAATTACCTCACGAAAATGAGTTTGAGCCCTACCAAATTTCAGCCCTTTTTGAATTTTTTTTCCCACACACACTAAGAATTTAGTAGGTCAGTGTATAACTCTGCCCAGCAGGTGGCGCTGCAACTTGTTTTGTTTTTTTTTCACACACAGACGCCACTAAGCATTTATATATTAGATATATATATATATATATATACATATATATATATACATATATATATATATATATATATATAGCAGATAGATAGATATAGATATATAATATTATATATATATATATATATTTATTTATGTGTGTGTGTGTGTGTATATGTGTGTATGTATGTGTATATATATATATATGTATATATATATATATATATATATATATATATATATATGTATATATATATATATATATATGTATATATATATATATATATATATATATATATATATGTGTGTATATATATATATATATGTGTGTGTATATATATATATGTATATATATATATATATATGTATGTATATATATATATATATATATATATATGTATATATATATATATATATGTATATATCATACTTACCAACTTTAGAAAGTTGGTTTCTGGGAGCCTGCAGGGGGAGGTGGGCTTGATGCGGGGCGGGGCTCCAAAATGTCCCCGTGACGTAATGACGCAAACACATCATTTGACAGCAGGGGGTGGGGCCAAACGCCGCGATTCACTGGGAATCGCGGCGTTTGGCATCTAATTCTGCCCACTTCACTAGGAAGTGGGCAAAATGCGGGAGTCTCACTGCCCCTTTCAAATATTTTTCTCATGGAATATCAATTTCTGCATGCTTTCCCATATGGGCCAACCAACATGCTTCTACGAGGAGACAAAGTTAGGTCTATCCTACCTCATCCCCAGCACATGCCTGTCTAAAACTTTTGCTTTCACATATTGCCTATCTTAATAGAGTTGAAGTATTCATTAGTATAGTCATGCTATGTTATATTATTATTATTATTATTATTATTTGTTTGTTTATAAGGTGCCACAGATTCCGTAGCGCCGGATACAGAAGCATGTAACAAATAGATGAGGTAATACATGTCAGCAGCACAGATGAGTGTGAGTAATGCTATGGGGACTCACACAGAGTGCAGCAAAAGACGTGACAGGACGTACGAGGGACAGGAGACAGACGTGGGACAATAGGGAGAGAGGACCCTGCCCACGAGGGCTTACATTCTAAAAGGATGTTCTGGCAGACATGCTAGGAATACACCAGAGACACTTTTTGCGATATCATTAACATAATCCTGATTGACTCCGTATGATCACAGCTCGGTGGCTCAGTGGTTAGCACTTCTGCCTCACAGCGCTAGGGTCATGAGTTTGATTGCTGAACGGGTCCTTAGCTGTGTGAATTTTATATGTTCTCCCTGTGTTTGCGCGGGTTTCCTCTGGGTGCTCCAGTTTCCTCCCACCAGGGGAGGGCTGGCAAATTTTAGCCTGGGGGGCAAGACTCCACTCAGCAGCCTATTAGGAACAATTTAACAGAAAAACAATGCAGGTGGCCCAGAGAGGCCAAGGTAGCCCACTATGGGACTGGCCTATGGGGGCAGATGTGCCCCCAGCCTGCCTCCACCTCCCTCATGCCAGAAACATACTGGTATGTTAATTGGATGCTGACAAAACTAACCTTAGTCTGTCTGTGTGTGTGTGTGTGTGTGTGTGTGTGTGTGTGTGTGTGTGTGTTAGGGAATTTAGACTGTAAGATCCAATGGTCCAGGGACTGATGGAAATGACAAAAACTGAAATGAAAAACCTGCGTCAGTGACTCTGGCAGTTAATTTTCAATCTATATCTATATTCTTAAAATAAAAGGTGATTACATCAACATACAGTATGCTATACATGCCCATAATGTGACAAGTGTTCTTTAAAGAAACAACAATAAATTTCAGAACAAAGATGACATTCCTGAATAAGAAAACCTATCCCCCATCTGTGTAAGATTAGCTGCACAAATGATGATATACATTATTGTACACTTTTTAAAAGCTCTTGTAAAATTTGTGTTGTAAATGTCATGAAGTCCTTGACGGCTTTTTCTATATGTTTTTCTCTCTGCAGTATTTTTTTTTCTTTTCACATGCCCTGGACCTTTCAATAAGATATTTTTATATGTCCCATTTATTTGAAGAATTGCAACATGAAAGCAATATTACAGCTATAATAGAACATATTTATTTATTTTTTATTTTTTTTAAATTAGAAACTGTTTCTACTGAAATAAATAAATAAAAATATTTAGCAATATCCAAAGTACCTTAGGTTAAAATAATGTTACTGCTATTAATGATATTAAAACATGTTATATGCATTTTATGAAAAACAATTCTTCCAGGCTATTAAAACCATGTATTAGAACCTTAGAAAGTTATGCACTTATTCAGGAATACAGATTGTGAGAATAAAGCAGTTGCAGAGACCAGTGTAGTACCAATGAATGTATTTATGCTTATGTATACACGGTGGCTCGGTGTATTCACATTTCATTTTTCAGCGCCAGATAAAAATGGATTTTTTCGATAATCTTTACCATTGATCCCCATAAAATACTCTGGGCTAAGGTGCTAAATTCTCTTTCATAGTGACGCAAGCCTTGAATCCACAAGTGCGCCTGAATTTCAGCCAAAGCCAGGGTCGGACTGGCCTTTCGGGAAGCTGGGCTATCCCCCGGTAGACCCCCATCCCTGTAAACTCTGCCCTCTTCGTTGGGGGGGAGCAGGTTTTTAATAAACAACAACTAAAATATATATATACTTACCACGTCGCAGCGCCGGCGCCCCTCCTCTCTGCTTTGTTGGCATTGAATGTCGGGCATGACGTCATCAAGTCACTGACATTGAGTGATTAGCGGCGCAGAGAGGACCCAGCACAGAAGAAAGAAGACAAGAAGAGAAGAAAAGAGATGAAAGAAGCCAATAGGAAGGTAAGTAAAAGAATGGAGACAAGGGGAGGGAAACATAAAGGGACAGAGTGATAAGGAAGAGGGGGTGAGTCACAGAGTGATGAGGAAGAGGGGGCGAGGCACAGAGTGATGAAGAAGAGAGTGGGGGAGGCAAAGAGTGATGAAAAAGAGAGTGGGGGGAGGCACAGAGTGATGAAGAAGAGAGTGGGGGAGGCACAGAGTGATGAGGAAGAGGGGGCGAGGCACAGAGTGATGATGAAGAAGAGGGTGGGGAGGCACAGAGTGATGAAGTAGAGGGGGGAAGGCACAGAGTGATGAAGAAGAGAGTGGGGCGAGGCACAGAGTGATGAGGAAGAGGGGGTGAGGCACAAAGTGATGAGGAAGAGGGGGCGAGGCACAGAGTGATGAAGAAGAGAGTGGGGGGAGGCAAAGAATGATGAAGAAGAGAGTGGGAGGAGGCACAGAGTGATGAAGAAGAGAGTGGGAGGAGGCACAGAGTGATAAAGAAGAGAGTGGGGGGAGGCACAGAGTGATGAAGAAGAGAGTGGGGGAGGCACAGAGTGATGAGGAAGAGGGTGCGAGGCACAGAGTGATGATGAAGAAGAGGGTGGGGAGGCACAGAGTGATGAAGAAGAGGGGGGGAGGCACAGAGTGATGAAGAAGAGAGTGGGGCGAGGCACAGAGTGATGAAGAAAAGAGTGGGGGGAGGCACAGAGTGATGAAGAAGAGGGGGGGCACAGAGTGATGGAGAAGAGGAGGGAGGCACATAGTGATGAAGAAGAGGGGGCACAGAGTGATGAAGAAGAGGGGGGGAAGGCACAGAGTGATGAAGAAGAGGGGGAGCAGGTGGGGACAGAGTTATGAAGAAGAGGGAGGGAAGGCACAAGTATTAATCGTGATTTAACTTCGGGCCTGGTTGTAATTTAATAAATGTACCCATTTTTTTTCAAATAGGGCCCCCAACATTCCAGGATCCAGACAAGCCACAACAAAAGAAACCAGCAGCCACAGGTGGTGAAAGTCACAAGAACAGGTAGGACAGTCTGTCAAATGTTTGAGTCTAGTGGGACAATCCCGATTTTTGGTGACTGTTCTGCCCAATCTAAGGGCAGGTCAAGACTGTGTACTCTTTATATACACACTGCATTCTTTATACACTACT